>NC_079500.1:16015759-16173236 GCF_030052815.1 Hevea brasiliensis | reverse complement strand
AGCATCAACATGTGAACTTGATCTTTAAATGGATTAAGACTAGAGCTATCTTAGATTATGTCCTCAATATTTCTTGAAACTGAATCCGTAGTAACATCTGAGACTTGATGAATAATAGACCCGAAACCTCCCGAAAAAACTTTGACGCAATTTTCCCCAAATTGAAGCAATACGAAGGGAAACAGATCTTAGAAACCATGCTGCAAAGAGATAATTGCAACGAATCCATGGGAGATGCTGTGAAGACTTACAAATTGTACCATCAAGAAACCCTTGATTAGATCTCCTCCTTGATAGAAAATTGGTTGAGATGAGTTCAGGAATTACTACTACTGAGTTCCGATTTTCTGAATGATAAAGATAACAGAGTGAAGCACCATCTTCTAATAGACTTGCAGTAGCTATAAAAGACATTGCCGCCATTGATGAACGGTAAAGCCTTGAGAATAAGAAAGGAAGAAAATAACTATCTATAGATCTAGATTTGGATCTCTAGCTCTGACACCATATTACAAAGATGTGCTAGAATGAAAATGTGCTTCTCATCGATTAGAATATCCTTCTGATGTTCATACACAAGAGGAAAAGAGGAAGAAGAAAGAGAGCTAACAAGAAAAGCACAGCTGATAGCTAAGCTAACTGATTAACAAAATTAGCTAACTAAGTTCTAAAACTAGCTAACTAATTTTAAATAACATTACAAATAGTTAACTAATAGCTCGACCGCAGCTTGTGATCTTCTTCTTTTCTTCCTTTGCTTGATAAAATGCTCAATTAATTTTTGCGTCCTAATTAACATAAAATTTTAAATTTAATTTAATCTAATCTAATTTTTATTAAAAAAATTAAAGCATTAATTTTTATTCTTAATTAATTAAAAATAATTTTTGTATTTTCAATAATTTAAAATATTTTAAAGTAAATTTAAAAAAAAAATCAAAAACCCAAAAATTGGAAGCCTAAGAAAATCAAAATACAATGTCATATTTCGTCTTCCTCTTCCTTTTCTTAATTATATTTAGTTTGAAAACTAAATGGTGAGGGAGGTGTGAGATTCGAATACCATCGTCATTAATGAGTAGTGTTAAACCTATTAACAGGGGTGAGTATTCGATTCGAACCGAATCGAATTAAATTATAAAAATTAAATTATGTATTTTAGAAATTGAATCGAATTGAAATAGGTAAAAAATTAAATCGAACCGAACCACTCTATTTCAGTTCAATTCGATTTAAACTGATCGGTTTTATTTTTTATTGATTTTTAATTTATACTTAATTTTCAAGTTATTTGGTCTAATTTTAAATTTTGATTTGAACTTAATAACCATTAATCAATAAAATTAAACAATTAATATATAAAAAAAATTAAATATAATTCATAAATTTTCATAAAAATAATTCAATTCAAAAATCGATTCGATATGGTTCGATTTGAACATATAAATTACTATTTGGTTCGGTTTAACTGATTTTTTCTCTTCAAAATCGAATCAAACCGAAATAACCAAAATTTGTATAATGTAAAATCGAACCGAATGATTAAGTTTTAAAACCGAACTGATTGAACCGAATTGACTCGGTTCGATTCGATTTTTCGGTTTGAACCGAAATATGCTCACCCCTACCTATTAATCCATTCTTAATAAACCTTTTATTAACATTAATTTATAAATAATATAGACTCCTATGGGAGCAATTCCAATAACTGTACACAATTTTTTTTTTAAGAAAAAGGCTATATTTTTTTGCTTTTTTTTTTCCTCTCTAAATGAGTGATTTGGCAAAACATAGTGTAAGATGTATATAAAAGAAATTAAGGAAATGCTCATAATATATATCTAACCTCAATAGTGGCAACAAATGAAGCAGCCATCGTTAAAAAGATATCTCTAACTTCAAAAGTGGGATAGCCCCATTGAAATGGATTTGGTACCTTGATCCTGCATATATTAATTGTAGCAAAATGTTATTATTATGACCGGCATGCAAATCTAAGGTGCACATATAAATCGTACAATCATACAGTATAAAAAGAAAAGAAGAATAGTACAGGATTTAACGTGGTTCAACCGTAAGGTCTACGTCCACGAGCAAGATAAGAGAAAAAAAGTTTCACTATGATGAAAAGAGTAAGATACAATCACTCATAACTCTCAAACCCTAATCCCAGTATGTTTTCTAAATATCTTACAACTCAACGGCAAAGGATAGAATATTACAATATTACTCTATAGGCCCATGCCATCCGCTACCATCACAAATCTCACTTTTTTATCATAATCGAGTAGCAGCGCGAAACTTTCTGGTCTGATCACAATTCGAGTTTCCATAAAAAACATATCCAAATTTCAAGTCACAAAAATAACAGTTATTATTGCAAGTTTAAACATATAATATCTCAGTAAAATGGTTCATACTACAAATAAAATTTTTAATTTATTTAATAAAGAAATAATCTGTGAATAATAATTGATAGACACAAATGAAAGATAAACTTTTTTTCTCACTATAAACGTGAATAATCTCAAAATAGATTGTTGAATCGAACTCAAGTTCACTTCGATTTTTACACCTTAAAGATGAAGGAAGACTAATCAAGTTATCCCTTGATTGGCTACTTAAGATTACATTAAAAGATAATTTAGTAAAAATTAATTTTTTTTTTTCAATGTTTAATACTCTCTCCCTCTGCTTTCTCTTTGTAAAAAAAATTGATAAAGAATAATTGCCTATGCTAGTACATGCTGCTTTAACTAATTGAAATCTTGTTGATAGTCAAAGTTTGGTAAGCCAAATTCATGGTTGCAGCTTCAAATTTTAGGGAAACAAAGTAGCTAGGTTTAAACTCTCTTGTTTTACTTTTAACACCGACTATATATTTATACAAAGTAAAAAATTATTATATGAAGGGAACAATTTTATGTATAATTCAACATGTAAAGTGAGAAGATAAAGCAAGAATGAAAATCAAGTTGTAGTTGGTAAATTTGATCTCACCAAGGTGCAGCAGGAATGAGCCCTGAACGATCAGTGAGACAATTATTTTGTTTCTCTTGAGATGCATTATTATATGCACCAGCCACGGTCAAAATTTCTGCAAAGGTCCATGCAATTGCAATCGAGATCGTGATCACAACTGATCGAACAAGCATAGGTCTTTTTGGTTTCCAAATATAGGGAAGGAACTGCATTAATAATATGAATTTCTATATGAAAAGTAACCCAAAATATTACATTGTGCATATAAATTTAAAAATTTTGAAAATTCATGTTTTGAATTCAATTATATTTTATTTTATTTTCTTAGGTTTTTTCATTTAATATGTCGTAATCTGAGTCCAATATCATGGGATGGCCTAACGACCCAAATTAGTCAACGACTTATGCTAAATTTTTTTCTAGTCTTATAATTAATAAAATTTTTACTTATAAAAAAATACTTTGACAATTTACCTAAATAATATAATTTGCCTAAACAAATTGTAAAAAGAAAAAAAAAATCTGATTCTTACATATTACAGGATAGATCCAACTACGCGAGAACTTGGTAGCGCTGGGCAGAATTCGGTTCAAACCGAAAAATCGAACAGAATTAATTCAGTTCAATTGGTTAAGTTTTAAAATTCAATCGGTTCGGTTCGGTTTTATATTATAAAAATTTCAGTTATTTCGGTTCGGTTTGATTTTGAAGAGAAAAAAAATTGATTAAATCGAACCGAACTGAATAGTAATTTATATATTCAAATCGAATTAAATTAAATCGAATCAATTTTTGAATTGATTTATTTTTATGGGAAATTTATGAATTATATTTAATTTTATATATATTAATTGTTTAATTTTATTAATTAATGGTTATTAGGTTCAAATTAAAGTTAAAATTAGACCAAATAACTTGAAAATTAAGTCTAAATTAAAAAATCAATAAAAAATCAAAACCGATCGGTTTAAATCGAACCGAACCGAAATAGAGCGATTCGATTCGATTTTTCACCCATTTTGATTTGGTTCGATTTTTAAAATTTAAAATTCGATTTTTATAATTTAATTTGGTTCGGTTCGATTTTGTTCTATTCGAACCAAATGCTCACCCCTAGAACTAGGAAAATAAGTAATTAATAAACCATGTAACTTACCTGAGTTGAGAAAATCACAATAGCCACTGCTGGGAGTCCAATTTCAATACATTTTGCCAACTACAAGCATCAATCCAATTGAAGAAATATCACATCACGTATAATTTCAAATTAATGGAACAAACTGCAACATTAACATGCAATTGGATGGAATATTTATTCCAGCTAACAAAACATAACTTTAATTTTTATAAAGAAAATTTTATTTTAGTAATGATTATCATTGAATGAATGGATAAATTTTAATTTAATAATAAAAAATAAATTAAATTAAAAATAAAATAACTATGGAAGGAACCTAAAAATTATGTCTATTTTATAAAAAAAACCAATTGAATAAAGCATAGGCCTTGCCTGCGGGAATCCACGGTCATAAAGCCCAAGTCCAGTGAGAGTCACGAGAGGAATAGAAGAGAGAATGGTAAGCTTGCTGGCATCATAAGAAATCCAAATTAAAGCTCTTAATAAAAAAAAAAAATCCCAAATTCCACTAAAATTTATTTGATGAATTGAATAAATTACAAAATATTCCACCTTGCGAAAATCCCCCCTAGACCAGAGAAACCAACGATGATTTGAAGGAAGGACCCAATAATACTTGCTCCTTGTATACGTCTCATTGATCTTTTAAACATCTAATGCACAGGACCACCCACAAAAAATAAATACAAACGCCATGTGAGCACAACAATATATATTAATTAAACCATATGCACTGCTTCTTAATAACCTAATTGACGTTAGATTTTTTTTTTAATATATTTATTATCAAAGTGGAAAATTTTGAATTCAAGTCTATTTCCTTTTGATAAGGGATCCCATGTGCACTATTCTTTCTGTTGCAGGGAAAAACAATACTATGTGCCACAAATTAAATAAAAGTGGACATACATCTCTCGGCCTAAAAATTTAAAGTCAAGTGAGGACTTTAATTAGACAGATATTCTATAGGTTAAAATGTGGTAAATAGGTAACTATAAAAAAAAAAAGGATTTTTAGCACCGAATTCAACGATCTAACGTATATTAGTGGCAATCATAATCTTTCACTAATTTAAAGTTAATTTTAAAATGTAATGATAAATTTTAATATGTTATTAAACACTTTGTCGATAAAAGTATTAACAATGAATTTATGGGATCCGTTGTTATGATGAATTATTATTATTATTATTATTATTATTATTATTATTATTATTATTATCTTAAAAAAAACTTCATATATAAATTTTATCAATTTAATATTCATATCAAATTCAAGCGAGTTGGATCAAATTTTCAAGTTGGGATGATCAAGTTGACTAAAATGGATAAAACATTATTAATTTAGTATAAATCTAAACAAATTATGCATCATTTCCAATTAAACATGTTAGCATAATTATAGCAATTAGCATAATTATAGCAATTAGCATAATTACAGTAATTAATATGATTATAGGAGATTTATAGCATAATTATAGCAATTATTATTCTTGTCTAAATTAGCTCATATTTCTAAATTAGTTCATATTCTCATGTATAAATAGATGTAATATCTCTGTAAATGTTACACACAAATAAACAGACAAATACACAATCCTTTCCTTCATTACTTGTATTCTTTCTTCTAACATGGTATCAGAGCCATAAAGCTTTTATTTATAGTTTCTGGGGTCTCTCTTCTCTCTCTACAACATGTTCTGGTTCATTCTTTTATTTCTGTTATTATACCAAAGTGCCGTTTCCAAATCCTGATCCAGGGGATTGTGATGTGCTCAATATTAGTACCTGTGCCTGCATCTGCTCCTAGCACTACTCTTCGTAGTTCTACCTGTCCAGTTTACCTGTCTCTGTTGAATCTGCACCAGTTGTTGATCCAGTACCTGCGCCTGCATCTGCTCCTAGCTGCATCTGCTCCTAGCACTACTCTTCGTAGTTCTACCTGTCCAGTTTACCTGTCTCTGTTGAATCTGCACCAGTTGTTGATCCAGTACCTGCGCCTGCATCTGCTCCTAGCTGCATCTGCTCCTAGCACTACTCTTCGTAGTTCTACCCGTCCAGTTTACCTGTCTCTGTTGAATCTGCACGCTTGTTGATTCAAGACTGCGCCTGCATCTGCTCCTAGCACTACTCTTCGTCGTTCTACCCGTTCAGTTTGATTCCTGTCTCCTCTATCAGCCAAACCGCTGATATATTCACCAAAACGCATCATCCCACTCGCTTTCAGGATCTCTTAAGCAAACTCAAGTTGGCACATGCGCTACCACCTTGAGTTTGAGGGGGGGTGTTAGCATAATTATAGCAATTAGCATAATTATAGCAATTAGCATAATTACAGTAATTAATATGATTATAGGAGATTTATAGCATAATTATAGCAATTATTATTCTTGTCTAAATTAGCTCATATTTCTAAATTAGTTCATATTCTCATGTATAAATAGATGTAATATCTCTGTAAATGTTACACACAAATAAACAGACAAATACACAATCCTTTCCTTCATTACTTGTATTCTTTCTTCTAACAAAACATACTTAAATTGGATTAAAAAAATGCCATCTCTATGTACGTGATATAGATAGATAGCATTGACAAAATAGGCAACTAACCTGACGAGGAGTGAGTCTCGCACTAAATTTATTATTAGTTGATATAGCAATGGAGATTGCTGGGATGATGAAAGCTTCGGATATTTGCATCACCACCGGAAGTTGAGAACCCAACAAAATCTGCGAGAACGTGTTTATCGCTGCTGTAAAGAGCGAACTTTGGATTGCTTCAGCTTTCTCAACCTGATTTGCAATAGAAAAAGTTATCAATTTTCAGTAATTCAATGCTTTCCCATCAAAAATTACGTGCATGATAATATTGTTTACATTGCCACCACCCATCACCGCCGCAAGCGTTGAGGGAATGATCATAGCAGTCCAGACGATCACTATGCTAAACTGCAATCCCATGAGATAAAGAGATGGATCTCCTGCAATCAAATGAACGGTTGAGATCCGTATTATTGTAAGTGAGAGTGAACATGTAGTGAATGATTTCTTAATTAAAAGATATTATTTTCATAATTTTTCTTTAAAAATATTTTTCTTTTTTTCTTTTAGTAAAAATAATGTAAATATTTTTTTAAAATAAAAATAAATAAATATTTTATGTTTGTCAACATTCAAATAAATAATTTTTAATAGTTGATATATTTTTTTTAGTATTACTCATTGCTATATTTATATAAAGCTGATATGTATATTTTATTTTCCTTCACCAATTAATTACAATTATTGTCCATATTAATAGATGTCGATAATTACATATTATTATCAACAATTGATAATAAGATGAGATCATATCCACTTAGCAATTAAACTAACACCTAAGATTATGCATCCCTATTTAATAACGTGATTAACAAATCCACCAAATGAGTTTTTTTTCCTTTAAAATACAAATTGTTGTTCATAAATACATCAAGTTTAGTATTGGCATTCATTGTGTATAGAAATTAATAATCAGGCGATTAAAAAAAATATACACAGAAAATTTTTTTTATTAAGAATGAGAGAGAAAATTTACTCCAATCTGGATTATCCCCGATGGGAATGTCAACTTCAGTTAGACGGGGCATCACCTGAGCCTGTCTTTTTCGATATTGCTCTGCAAGACCTGCATCTATCTGGCTTCTTGTTCTGGACGGTCGTCGCGGTGGTCGCCGTCCTTGCTGTGGTCGTGTTGGTGGTGGTGGCGGAGGTTTCAATGATTGTTGTTGTTGTGGAGGTGGAGAAGGAGGTGGAGGAGGCGGTGGAGGTGGAGGTGGAGGAGGCGGTGGAGGTGGAGGTGGAGGTGGAGGTGGCGATTCATAAGCGTAAGTAGAAGAGCTGGGGATGCCGTAGTTGGATGTAAACCAATTATTTTGGCAATTAGGGCATTGAGAAGGAGAAGAAGAGAAAGAGAAGTAATAAAGTGTTGGACTATACTGGCAATAAGGGCAGTTTGGGATGCAGGCATCGATGCCTTCCATTTTTGTGTTCTTGATCAGTGTATCGTACGGGCGACTTTTAGATGAAGTAGGAGAGGCATGAGGCAGAGACCAAAAGATGAAATGCGGAATTTTGAGGGAGTCAAGCAGAAAAATAAATAAATAAATAATAAAAAATGGAAAAAAAAATATGTAAAGAATGCACACGTCTCAGTCTCTATTAGGTGGACTAATAAGAAAAATTAAATTCAAAATTTTATATAGTGATCTAAAAATTATTATAAAAAAACAGATCTAAAAATTAAATTTAAAAGTTTAAAATTAATTTATTACTAAAAGATATGATCAAAAATTATTTCAAAAAATAAGATGTCATTAAAAATAAAATTAATGGTTTTTAATAAATTTAATAAATCAATTAATGAAAGTTTTAAAAAAATCAAGTTAGTTTAATAAATTTTTTTTATATACACTTATTAAATATGGAAATTTATATATGTGGACACACATTTAAGGGCATGTTTGCAACTTTGCATAATATTTTTTCATTTCATTCAATAAAAAAATTCCAACACGGTTGATTTTAAAATAATTAAATATTAATTTTATATATTAATTAGTAAAAAATTTCTTTATATAAATAGAATTTAAAATAATATTTAAATTGATATATTTAAAGTATAATATAGAGAGTATTTATAAAATTACTCAAATAGACTAATTTTTAAAATATGTGCATTATCAAATATTCTGCAAACTTTCTTCTTCTTCTTCTAATAAGGCTGCTGGGGTGGGGACACGGTGGTTGGCTGCGTGAAAAGTGAAGTCGAAAAATATTGAACATTGGCAAATTCTAAAATAGAATAGACTTTATTTACATATTAAAAAATAAGTCCACTTTAAACACTTTATTTGGTCTATTCAAATATATATATTTTATTGTGAAGGGATTGTCTGTCGTACAAAGTTGCATACAATTAAATATGTCAATGTTTTAGTGTTATGAAAAATTGCATCTTTGCTTCACTTACTTTCTATTTTTTTCATTAATTTTCAGTACTTAATTTGTGCAGTTTTATAATTATTTTCCATTATGACATTCATCTTTAATAACTCATTTACTTTTTATATTTTTCATTTAATTTTTATAATTATTACAATAATATTCATTTTAGTGACTCACTGTATTTAGTAAAATATAATATAATATAATATAATATAATTAATCTATTATGTAATTATAAAATAAAAATACATATAATTGATATAATGTAGATATTTTTATTTCAATATTTACTTTATTTATGATAAAAATGATGACACATAACGATAATGATAAAGTGTTAATAGTGATAGCATGATTATAATTATAATTAGAAAATTTTAATAAATAATGGTGGTGGCCACAATAATAGAGATGGGTAAATGGCGACAGTGATAGGTAGTAATAGTTACCAAATGGGAATAGTGATAGTAGTTATAGCTGAGAGAAGTGCTACTGTGCTTAAACTTAGTTTGGAGAAGAATCTCACTCAACAGAAATTTGAAATGGTTTAGAAAGGCCTAAGTCTGAGCTCTGAACTATGGATTTGACTCTAATTTGTAAGTTAATTAATATTATTAAACTTGGGTAATTACAATTTGTATTAGAATCACTCTAAATTAAAAAATTATGTAAAATTAGTTAATAAACCTATAATGAAGGGATAGGCATCAAGAAACAAGATAAAGCGGCTGACGCCAATTGTAAACCACAGTACTCAAAGCCAAATCCTGACTTGCATAAGCCCAATTGTAAGAATAAGTAGCGACGAGTGAACTCCCAAGATAGAGAGAAGTTAGCTTAATTTGAGAAAAGGATCCCACATTGATTAGCTAAGAATTTAAAGTGGTTTCTAAGAGCGCTTATGCCTAGCTGCCAAAATTATTTTTCTGAGAAAATAAATCATTTTAGATGTTAATCAAATTTAATTTTAACTTAATTTTTAATAATTTTTGACTAGGATATTTAGAAAAATATTTTTTTTAATAACAATTTTAATAGCAATATCAAACAAACTCTAAATTATATTTAGTTAATATTTTTAAAAATAACGATACAAGTTAAAAAAATATACAATAATTAAAATTTTCGAAAATTGAGTATATTGCAATGAAATGCAATAATGCAAGTGTTTTTCTTTGGACTCGGTTTTGTGTGATTTTGGACTTGGGGCCCCAGAATGCTCTGGCCTTTTAGAGCTACTTCCAATAACAAACTCATCCCCCTCACCCTCTCGTACTTTTTCTGATTCAGCCCACAATCACTTAGCCCTTGTCCCTTTTAGTTCCTCAAAGCAGGTTCATCCTTCATCTTCTAATCACAATGGCTACATCAAAAAATAACGCCTCCTCAAGCAGAGGCGACGGAAGAAACTTGTCGCTGATTTGCTTGGTATGTCACTAAAATTATCTCGAGGAGGGAAGAAAAATAAATTTTGCTAAAAAAAGAAGCAAAGTTCTTCGGCCATCTGATAGTGATATTAGCAGGATGAATGCTGCTCATAGAAGATCGTTACGCTTGGATAGTTTTGCCAAACATATCTTGGACCCAAAATAAGAGGCGTGGGAACAATATCTGTGGGGAAGAAATTGGGTTGAATCTTTTCGAAGCTTAACGAAGTAATGGCACAGTTTTTCATTAAGCAAATTCAAGAAGATATGAATCTCTTCCGAGGCATCAATCAGTAGTTTGTTTTCTTTCCATTGTAGTCTTGGTTTTGGTTATCTCACAGGTACGACAATATTTCTAGTTTTGATCTCTTCTGGTAGTTTTCCTTTATTCTAGGGAGTTTTTTGGAGCAGCCTATTCTTTCCTGCTTTCTTTCTCTTTGTTTTTTTAGGTCTGACAAGTTTTGGTTTTGGTTCGCAGTTGTTTATCTCATTCTACCTTTTGTTTATCTCAGTCTCCCTTTCTGCCAGCTTTTTGGCTTTTAATAAAACTTTCACTTATCAAAACGAAAAAATATTTATACCGTTTTTTGAGATGTTTGGGAGACAAATTTAATAATTACTTTTTTAAAAGTTAAAATTTATAAAATAATATTTAATCCTTAATTTTTTTACCTACTAACAAAAACATCCTTAATATTAAGATTTTGAACCGACAATTATTATTTCTCACTATCTATCTTTGTCCTTCTCTATTATACACATTTTAATTCTCAATTATATTGCTATTAATAAGTAATTAAACTATATAAAGTGTTCAGTGTATATAAATTATAAAGAGTTAAATATTAAAAGTGTTTTTTAAAAAATTAAACATGTAATACACATACATATATATTTCTATTGTATTATATTTGTATGTATTATATTTGTATTTATTAAAATGTGAAATCAAAATTTTCTTTCAATCAAATTTATATTTGACTAAAATTAATATATTACTCTTAATCTTTTTTAAGAAAATTTGATAATTTATTAAAAAGCATTAAAATGTAAGTATTGTAACACCCCTCACCCGTTTACAGTAAAGCCGAGCAAGAAGTACACATTCGGTGTCGGAGCACCCTATCTTATCCTGTCGTGTCCATTGTTAATTTTTAAACTTTGTAGAAAACATTTGGTAATATTTTTTTTATCACAATTTATTTATATGGAAATTCGGGCAAAGCCTCCTCTGATTTATATGCATCTGGTGGGTTTCAATAGTTACCTGTTAAAAACAATTTCATAGCTGTATCATTTTTCCATGTACCATATCATATCATTTCAAGAAAATAAAATTCAATTCATTCATATGAAAATTTATATACAAAAATTACAAGCTTTATTTACAATCTAAAATATAAATTCATTTAATTACAATGTTCAAAATTAATATACATTTCATTATACATAAACCAAAATGCAAAACCTAATTACATATGGACCCTACCAAAATAAACACTGCTAAGGTGACTCTGGACTGTAGCAGATGCCATCAAAAAGTAGACAGAGCACTACTGTGGCGGTTATTGGTCTCTAGTACCTATGCGATGGAAAATCCAACACACTAAGCAAATTGCTTAGTAGTGCATAATCTTAAGGTAGAATAACTAAATGATTTAAAATTACAATAATATATGAAATTTCATAATTCTAGGTCAATTATATATTTCAATTGTACTTTGGAAATAATTTAATTATCAGTATCTTATCTGTGCATTTATTTCTTTCTCTGTCTTTAAAGTCATATCAGTGGTCTCTTCATG
Organism: Hevea brasiliensis; assembly: GCF_030052815.1. Lineage (NCBI taxonomy): Eukaryota > Viridiplantae > Streptophyta > Magnoliopsida > Malpighiales > Euphorbiaceae > Hevea > Hevea brasiliensis. The sequence goes on along the minus strand of NC_079500.1, from coordinate 16,160,895 downwards.
TAATTATTTAATTTTTAAAGCTTATTACTTATAAGTCGTTTCATAACTTTAGCTGCTCCATAAGAGCATATTAATTTACTGGGATCACTTAATATAATCAATTGATTTTTACAGCCTATTACTCATATTTGTGATCTTTTCGATACTAAATTAAATTTAAGAATCATTACTCATATTTGTGCCCAACTAACCTATAACAGTTTATAAAAATTGGATATACGGGAATATTCTATCCTGTATACAACTGTCATATCAGGCACTAGGCAGTGGCGAGCATATAATATCCTGTATACAATTGTGCATCGTGCACAAGGCGGTGGGCGAGCATATAATATCACGTATACAACTATGCATCGGGCACAAGGCAGTGGCGGTGTTAAAGCCAGAAATACAATTAGGCACAGTGGCATCTGTAATGTCATATACTATACATATTCATAGTATTGTTATTTCATATATGATGGAAACATAGGTTTCAAGTGTATTTTTATATGACTTATATGTTTAACAAACCATTTAGGTAATTTACGTTTTATGTATCAACTGATTTCATGTCACATTGTAGTGCAAAGTGGGAAAAGTGGGTCCCACATATCTGTTTCATGTAATTTAGCATGCAGTGACTTATTAGGGATAAGTCAATAATTTATTTCAAGAACTTTTCTTTAGCTTTAGCTTTACCGTCTTGTCTTTACGTATCAAATTAAGCAATTTTTGGTTATTATTTGGCTACATTTCCTCAATGGAAGTTGTTCCTCTATATCATTTCTTTATTTTTCTTTTTGAATCATATCATTTGGATTTGTATAACTCAAGTTATGGTCAAATAACCATAACTAAGTCAATTCTGAATTCTGATTTCCTTACTAGGCAGTTTGGGTATTGAATTTAACCAATTTATTTGGACAGCTTGTAATAACATTTAGGCTTAGTGTTCTTCATAGGATTTGTTGCCCTATGTCTTATGGTCACTTAGAAATTTTAATTGCAATTTTTCAAGTCTTGTAGAATTATTATAGTCACATTATTGGCTAGAACTCAAATGTCCTATACTAACTTAATTTCCATTTAGGTCAGTAACTTTGATCCTAAATTTAAATTTCATACATTCATAATTTGAGGAAGGTGTCTAAAATAAAATTAAAGCCTTATTTCTTAAGTTTCTAGAATTGTATGGTTCATTTCAATTGAAGATTTTTAGTGGGAGATTTACTTAAAAGACTATGCTGGAATCAATGGTTACTTATACACATTTCCAGAATTTATGCACTAAATTGACCTAGCCAATTAACCTATTTCTCTTGATTTCTGGGTTTTGGTCAAAATACCAATCTTATAGGTCTATGTTTTATTGAAATTTTGACACTGGTTTCAGGGCATTCGGATTTCTGTGAACCAAGTTATGGCCTTTTTGCCAAAACTAGTCAAGTTGCATATGTCCAGAAATTTTGGACTATTTTGGTTCTGGACAGTTTTGGTACGCCAATTTGGGCAAGCAATTTTATTTGGTTAATGGCATTTCTGGGCTCTAGGATCTTCACAAAAATTGTAGCCCTATGTCTAAGCTTTCTAATGGTATAAATTTTAGGTCATTTGGACCTGTCTAGAGTGAGATATGGCCAAATGAATGAACACTATTTATTTGGTCAAAATTCTAAGTTCACAATTTGGTAATTTGAATTAGGTCAGATTTTAGGTCACTTTTTAGGCAAAATTTTGGCATAGTTCTGCATAAAAAATGGACTATTTTAGGTCTAGTTTTACCTCTAATTGGCCTTATGCCAATTGGGGTCACACAATTTCACTTATGGTTTAAAACATACACTGCCAACAACAAGTACTCAACCTGTAAGGAAATTACTCCCAATATTGATTTCTCCATCTCTCAAACTTCAAATTTGCATTCATGGCACTTCTAATATCATCAATCAATCTCAACACAATTAATTTCCAGCAACATCAATCAAGTCTCAATTGATTAATTCAGAATCCTAATTCAAATTGTCAAAGTCAACAATTCACATTAAATCACATTTCTATCACATTGAACTTCAACCCTCAACCTATAACTTATTCATCAACCTTACAATTCCTTTTTCATACATGAAATTATCAATTGTTCATGCTTTCAAGGCTGCTAAAACTAGACATGATACATAAGTTTCCAATAATTAACTCAAACCCTAATTTACATTATCAACTTCAAATATACACATGCCATTGAGGTCTAATACACATGATCACCTTAAACAACATCACCAATCATCATTATAAATAGGAAATTCCTCAAATTATCAAAGAAACTAAGGCTGCCAAAATGACAATTGCACAAGTCTTCAATACTTCTTTCAAAACCATAATTCAAATTCTCAATCTCAACATACACATGAAATCAAATTGCTAGAATATCTAATTACCTTAATTAACATCATTACCCATCAATTACATGTAAAAATAAACCAAACTCCTTTAATTTCCATGCCTACCGAATTGAAGACTCCTAAATACTTATCAATTTTCATCAATTTTCTTAGCATATCAACTCATCCTAGGCTTAAAGCAAGATGAAGTTGAAGTGGTGCTATTTGTCATCTAATGGCTTTTTATACCTCCACTAATATTTGTTTAATTATTATTATATTTTAAGTTTTGATATTTCAAATATTCCCCCCCCCCTCATTTTTCCTTAATTACATTTCATATATAATTTCATTTTTCATGTGATTTTCAAAATTTAATACTACTCATTTTTAATGGACATTTAGGGCAAAAGTCAACTCTAGGTATCAAATGACCAAAATGCCCCTCTTTAGGTTATAGTCCCACTTTTTCGGTAATACCGATTAAATCCCTAATTCATCGGTTCCTTTAATTTCTGTTGTCGTCTGTACCGATTCATTAAATTTTTTTTTGATATTTTTAATGTCATTTGTATCTCAGTAGACCTTTAATTATGTTCCAAAAATTATTTCTCGGGGTTTCTCAGTGCAGGGGTCAGCCAATCTGTGATGACTTTCCATCTGATCACCCATCGCTACGGTTCCAGCTCGTTTAACCTAGTTGCATTTCCTTTCTTTTATTTTCTCTTAATTTTTCTTGTATTTTTTTTACCATGTATTCCATTATTTTATGTCTCCTCATTATCATTTAAGTATAGTTCCAGACATCCTAGCTGTCTGGACAGACATTAGTCATCGGAATAGTAGAACGTACGAACTACCTACGGTGAGGGTGTTACAAGTATATCATAATGCTCTTATAAGAGAAAAATAAATATATAAATATAGATAATTGAAAACTTTTGTTCAGAGATGATTTGGGCAAAGGAGTGTAACAACCCAACTAGTGGGCCATTACTAGCACTAGGTATCGGGTCAATTTAAGGCTACCGAAACTCATAACAAACATAAAAACTTGTTGAACATGAACATAATCCTATATTTCACAATTCAAACATACTCCAAACCATTACACTTGGTTACATATATAAAAATCACTAGAGTGTAAATAGAGCATGCACTCATTCTCAAATAAGGAGTCAGCTTAGATTTAAAGCATTCATAATGACATCATTTGTGTTAAGATAAAACATCTATCAAACTTGAATACCAGTACAATAACTATTCTTTTATATATTACATGTCCACTAATTATACAACATACATAAAAACAATCCATAGCTATTCCTATTGCTCAAGCTCCAAAGGATGCTTCTATTCCTACACTCCTACACCTAGGGTTAGGGAAAAGGGATGAGCTTACACAAACTCAATGAGTAAACTAATCAAAAATATTTAATTACAATATTCATTTCATACATATGCAATGCATCATCTATATGGGTTTCACATCATAAACATTTCATATAAGATAGACTTGTCACTAGTGACTTCCCAAATTCAATGTGCTCGGCTTATACAAAGGTTCTTTAGGACTTCTGCTTAACAAATATCCAATGTACTTGGCTCATATAGAGACTCCTCAGGACTTTCATTTATAACATTACATGTGTCATGCACCAAGAGGCATCGAAAGATCTCCTCTTGGATTTTATGGATCCATAACATATATAACATAACATAGTCATAAACATGGGAGGAGTCAATGGGTCATTCATAATCCATCATGCACCAATAACAATTATGCAATTATGCAGCATATTCATGTTCTAGATATACACACCCTAAATAAAAATGAAATGATGCTTGAGGATGATCATAATTTAAATTTAAAGTATTTACATTTATTAAGGTTAGAATTAGTCACCTCTTATAGCCTATCAACCACCTAATACGAACGATAGATAACCTCGGATCCTTAGTTTCCTGAATCCCTCAAGTCCGATCCTATAACCATCAAAACCTAATGAGTTATTCAAAGCTCTAAGACTCCATACACATAGCAAACATCTTATTCTAGGCCCTTATGAACCATAAAATCATATTTTGGAACCTTGGAATCGAATGAGAAATAAAGTTGACAAAACCAAGTTCGGCTGCTAGGGTCTTGGACTTCGACTGCTAAACCTTTGATCATCGAGTGCGCTTTTTGGGTAGTAACCATTACTGCTACCAAAGGCTTAGACTTCAGCTACCAAACTTAGAATTTCTCATGATTTTCCTGAGAAATTACATGCTTTGGCTGCTGAAATAATGGCTTTCGGCAGCAAAACCTAGGAATTTCTAGCACTCCCAAGCTGAAAACTAGCAAAATCCTCTTCCAAAACATCCAAAACATACCCCAAAACTCCAAAGCACAATCCAAACATATAAACACCTTCCTAAGGCCTAGAACAACTTGAATTCTTGCTCAAATCTCACATGCAACCATTTGGAGTTTGAATTCAAGGTTAAAACAAACTTCCATCAACATAAAAACACAAAATTCTTAGGCTTAACTAAGGAATTAACCATTCTAGGTCCAAAAACACTTGGACTTAACATAAACAAAAATAATACTTCATTCCACATCCAAAATACATCAAAGCAAACATAATTTCATTCAAAAACTCAACATGCAACTCTTTTTCCAAAATCGAAGACTTAAAACCATGTAAAAATCACATGAAATTCAAAATCAAAACAATCTCATACACTAGGTGAATTCTTCTTAAAACCCAAAAGAAAGAAAAATTATCTCATCCCTTGAAATGGAGAAAGAAGTGAATTGACGATTTTAACTTCAATCCATGTTCACCAAGCTTTCCTAAAGAAGAAATCAAGCTTTAGCTATAAAATCTCCTTGAAAAGTCTTTTGCATGTCTACCAAGTTGAGAGAGAAAGAGAAGTGAGAGTTCAAGTTACTTTTGTATCAGAAAACAATCTATTGGTTATTTATGCCCTTATTGTTAAGGTATTTTCAGCTGTCGAAGTTCATTCTACCCAAAAAAATGAATTTGAACTATAAAAAAAGATTTCAACTGCTAAAAGTCTATATTTTAGCTATCGAAGTTTTTTCTGCCCAGAAGTTGCTTAAACCTTTTCTTTGAGCAAAACTATTAAAATATTTTTATTTTTAAATATATTTTGAAAATATCATACATACAAATACATGCACTTCTTACCACCATTCCCTTGCCTGTGAAATCTTCGAATTCGTCAGAATATTCCATCAACGATAAAAATTTTGACATAAGGAAATGACGGGTGTTACAAGAAGAATAATTTGCTAGGTAGTAACTGGTCCTTTTTCATTTTAGATGACAAAAGAAACCTTTTATAATACTTTTATTTCGGAAATTTGTTATCTCTGTATCTCGCAAAAGAGTTTAAATCATTAAATTTCAAAAAACGAATGCGCTTACCAAACTCTATTGATAGAAGATCATCACTCATATTTGAATATCCAGAGTCTCCAACTAAAAGGGGTTAATGATTCACATTGTATTTTGAATACTATAGCCTATTTGTGTTTATTAGATTATATTATTGTTAATTCATGAATTAATAAGTATTAATAATTAAAAATTATAATTAATTAGATATATAATAATAAATTTTAAAACATATTAAAAAAAATAATCAAATATATATATATATATATATATATATTAGGTTATTGCAGAGGAGAGGAGAAAAAAAAGAGTGGATGGAGAGAGTACAAGGGAATTTTGAGGGAGACAAATGAAAAAAACAAAGAAATTTTTGTCCTTAATATTTTTTAAACAAATACTTTAATTAATTAATTTTACCAAAATTTAAATTTTTTTAGATAAAATAGTAATAAATAGCCACCCTCACCGGCTGCTAACTTGGGAGAATGGTGGGAGAACAGTCACATCCAAAATTATTGAACACTGACAAAATCTAAAATATAATAGCCCTTTAAATATTAAATAAGTCTCTACTAAAAAATTTATATTTTATTGCAAAAAATTAATGCCGTCAATGATGGAAAATTTTAACTTTGCAAAATAGAATGGCTCAAATATATTGTGTACAATATCGTATTAAATTATAAAACTTTTATATTGTTCGTTCTTTTGTTATTGATTATTACTTTTAATTATTTAAATTTTATACTCATACTTTATTTATTTTCTATAATCACTTACGTTATTGACAACTCATTCAATTTTTATATTTAATTTAATTTAATTTAATTCATTTTGATATTTAGAGAAATTAATTCACACATTTAAAAATTCTCTTTCTAACTAACCATCAGAGAAAGACTGTAATAATCGAGCTCTAACCACTAAAGGAATTGGCCGCTTTGGCAATAAGCTTCACGGTTTTTTCTCATAGATGGAATAGAGAACTTCCCAGGAAGTCACCCATCCTAGGATTTCTCTAAAGCGAACATGCTTAACCTTAGAGTTCTTCCAACTCTCCAGGCCATTCCACCAAAAAGGCATCTTTAGTGATTAGTTCTCCCATTTTATATATCATTACTTTTTGAACCCAAGACTATCTCCATGCTTTGCCGATGTGGGATTTGCCTAAGGGACCTTTCTCTCCCCCCCCTCCCCTTTCGGGACTCAGCGTCCTCGTTGAGATTTGCTCCACCATTGCTCAAGAGGACACGCGAGCGGCTTTGATACCACTAAAACATGTCACACTTTACCCCTCCGTAAGGTATAGTATGATCTCGTAGTATACCTAATGAATTACCGACTCAATCTACCGATAACCCATTAAATACACTACAAGAGATTTTAAAACAATTTTCTTACTTTTTGAAAGTGGTGAGCTTTTATAGAAGGTATTAAAAATATTTACTTAAAGTTTAAAGACTAGTTAAAATTTTTATTCATTTTTATTTTTACGTAAATTTTGAAAAATTTTTGGCAGAGTGTAGTCTATATTTGGGAAAAACAGTTCTTCAAACACCAGTAAAAACACTTTCAATAATTCATTTCATCAAAATCAACCACTACCACAACACAAGCCAACATTATTTCTCCCAACTCCATAGTTCAAAACAATTTTCAATTCAATGGTCTTCAAAAATAATATTAAATAACTTCATTCATATTCCACTAAAGAAAAATTAATTTACATTCATTACAAAACTCAAAAAATAAGTTGGAACATTACAATAATTTGCAATTCATTACATATCAAAATAATATTACAAGATTTTTTGTACAACTGTTCAAACAATTTACATACATATAAGTACATGCATAATCAACATCTAATATACAAGGGTATACCTATAATATACCCGAGGCTAGTCACAAGCAGTCTCCAAGGTGCAGCTGCAGGAATCTCACTCAACTGCTCTATCTCTACTCTCACCTGCGACAGCATACAAAGCTATAGCTGAGTGGTGAACTCAGTGGTGCACAACTATAATTTAAAATGTAATGCAATATATATTGAAAATAATTATACCATAATTTTGAAATCTTGAAATTTAACCAACTTTCAAATGTCAAAATTTTTATTGCCAATAATAATAGTCACTTGTTAAAATAACCTTGATCAAAATTTCAATTTGTCAAATCATAACTGAACAATAAAAATAATTCCTGCAATTATGGAAATAAACAATTATTTTAACAAAATTATTTGTGCACAATCTCATTTAAAATCACAATTTCTTATCAATTAAAACCCATTCTTTATCTCACTAACTATGCAAGACTAATATGAAAGGGCCATCTTCGAGGTGATTCTAACTCCCTATGGTCGAGGAGGTCGAATTATCGTGCACAGTACATAACACAATAATGAAACTTCCGACAGGCCAATAATAAATACTTAGATCTAACCTCTAATAAGAGGAGGATCTAAGCTTGTGCACATACCATGGTATTCAAAGCAAAACAAAGCTAACTCCATTGTCTTATCAACAAATGATATAGAAATGGGTAATAACCTAGTCAAGCATCTATAGTGAGATATAAAACCATATCATGCATTTCTTTGTCCTTTTTGTGAGCATAAATCACAACACAATATTAATTCAAGATCAATTCCAATATTCTATAATTTTTTTATGCTCAACACAATCCAAAATAAAATTTTGTATTTTATTCATGTAAATTGCCTGTCACAATTCAAAACACAATTCCAATGCAATTTTTCAAACATAATTTATCCAGTCCAAAATAATATTCAACAATTGTTGAAATAATATTTCACAAAACTATACTCATGCTTGCTATATAAATTTCAATAATCATTGAAATAAATCCCATAATTGATAAACATAGTGCATAAGGAAGAATAAAATCATTTAGTTATGTAAAATATTCAAAACAAATTTAATAAAAAACTAGTTGTGCACAAACCTCTTTTGTCAACTCAATTTACTCAAACTTTCATTTCTCCTTCGAAGATCCCTTTCCAACTGAAACACATAAATTTAAAGTGCTTCAGTATCCATTTCTAATACTTAAATTGCAACAATTTCTTTGCAGACTTATCCTACCTATTACGGTTTATAAATTTTGGGTCTTTCACATTTTTGTGTATGGTGGCACTATTCAAGTCAAAATATTGACTTTTCTATACTTAATAGGTTTATTAGTTCTAATTACACCCATATACTACATTTTGGGTGTCAATTTTGTTGGCATTAATTGCCAATTCAATTTCTAAGTCTCTTAAGAGAAATTACAATTTTTCAGTTTTGGGCCCCTATTTTCTACTGTTTCATTGGTCTGGTTACTGTGAGAATTTGGCTAACTATCCTTCATCAAAGTTGTTCCTTATTGTCTTAGCTTTAATTTCCTTTTTAAATCACTCCATTTGGAATTTTGTAGCACAAGTTATGCCTATTTTCCTAAGGCTGGCAGGATTGGTCCAAACCCAGAATTCTAGGCATTTTCTAGATATTGGCAATTTTTGGTGTGCTGACTGCAGGTGAGTTTTTGGATAGGTTATGGTCAAAATTTGAGTTTTTTTCATGAAATTTATAGTGCTATGTCTCAGCTTTCCATCGGTATAAAATTCAGGTTATTTGGACCTTCCTAGGCCAAGTTATGGTCATCTAAGTGACTACTGTTCATTTGGTCATTTTTGTATAGGTTAGTGTGCCCTAATCCGGATTTGGCCTAATTGTTCACTAAGTTATGGTCATTTTCTGGACATGATTCCTAAATGAAAAATGGTCCATTTTGTGTCTAGTTCATTCTCAATTGGCTTCACACCAATTGGGTTGGTAAATTTTTATTTTTGGTCCTTAAAAAGGACTTAGGTCAAGCTGTCAGCATACTGACCCTAACCAATCCGAATTGAAACTTAGTTCTAACAATCCACACACACCACAAATGGTCACAATTGACCATTTCTCAACTCAAGTAAAGTCATTTGCATCCATTGATCATTTTCTACAATTTTTCTCCCAAATCCTAAGTCAAGAACTCTAATTTTCTACATTCTACATTCTTCATAGTTCATACAATTAAAACATACTAATCACAACTACCTAATCCTTTAAGCTTGCACACATCTTTAATTATCTCAAAACACATCAATTCCTAACTCATTATAGCTGACCGAATTTTATGGCTCCCCAACATACATAATTTTTTTCAAGTTCTTCATATAATTTCATTCACTTCAACCTCAAATCACCCAATTATTCAATAAGAAAACTTGGATTTACTTACCTCAAATGGAGCTTTTCCTATCTTCTCAAACTCCTCCAATTTTCCTCTCTTTTTCACTTTCAATCTTCAAATCAAGACCCAAGGACAAGTTTTAACCAAGGAAACATCAAAATTTATGGCTGAATTTTTTATTTAGAAAGCTTTAAAATAAGCTTTCATGGTGGAAAAATAGAAGAGATGAGAGAAAGAAAAGAGAGGCGGCACATTTTTGAGAAGAAGACCAAAATGATTTTTTTTTCTTTTAATTTTTTATTTTTATGTATATTTATCCTAACATTGACTTAGTCAATTTAATTAATTAAAGTATAATTAATTATGACCTCATTTTGGCATCATCATGATGATGTCATCCAATGATGTAATAAACTTTTTTCAATTTTCTTTTTCTTTTACATTTTTTTTTCATTAGTTCTTTAATTTAATTCTTGATCTCGAAATTTTCTTTTCTCCAATTTTATTGGACAGTTAGGTCAGGAGTCAGCTCTAGGGGTAAATTGACCAATTTGCCCCTCGCCGATTTGATCTGGTTTGCAAATAATTTGATATTTCTTCCGGATCCTGACCTAATTATTTGACATACTTAAAAAATTTTTTCGTGATTTTCTCTTTTCCACTATGTTTGTAATAGTCCTAAGGACCGCGGCGTCACATTTTCCGGTTCAGAATTCAGGTTACGATCGATCTTGCAGTCATTTCCTGGGAAAGTCACCCATCGCTGTGACTCACGGCTCATTTAACTTTTTATGCTTTATTTTTTTTTATACTTAACTATTTGACAATTACTAATTATTTACGTTCAGAGCTTATTTAGTTGTCTTAGATGTGATTTTAATCCCTTTAATTATCTAGACTGATATCGGTCACCAGAACAGTAAAATATATCAAGTTATGAAATAGGATGTTATAAAGACATAATAAAATGAATACATTTAAAAAAAAATAATGAAATGAATATATTTAAAAAGAAATAATAAAATGTTATTATTGTTGTCATTATCAGACCAATCATTTGCCTAAAAAAATAGAAATATTAATTCAATTTGGTCATTTTTAATTGAAAAAGTAGATTAATTAAATTGCAAGTTGGTTCACTTTAAACCGTTAAACCAGCTGCACTAATTCCATTTTGAAAATACTGAAATCCAATAATGCAACGTCATGCGAAGAATATTCTTAATATTTTTCTATTTTAATTTAAAAAAATATATTTTTCTATTTTAGCTTTTTTCAGTTGACCAACACGAAGACTCTGTGATGTTGCTGCTATCCAAATTATAAAAAAAATATTTGCCAACTCCTTACGGTGTAAGGATTCCATGTAGGATATACTACGTAAAGTAGTAATATAATAGTGATTTTATATATATATATATATATATATATATATATATATATATATATATATATATTTCAATAAGTGAATATATTTATATACATGAATGAATCTCAAAAATTCATGATCACCTTATATTTTATATAATTATCATTTATTTATCATTTAATATCAGATATTGACATAAAATTACGATAATACTATATAATTTCTCCGATTTAAGACATGACAACCCATTTTGAAACACTTTAAAAATTTAAGCATTTTATTAAGTTTGATGTTCACATATATCAGGTTTTAAATGAACTAGAAAAGAATTAATTTTCAATTTTTAAAATTCAACTAAAATTTCAAAAGCAACTTCACTTTTTCCATTATAATAAAAAGTTAGCTTTCCAACTACTTTAAAATGAAAAATAATGATTTTTATTTATAATAAAATGAAATTATAATTCATAATTAAAATTAAATAACTATTTAAAAATTATTTATCTTTAATGATAAAAAAAGTAATTGTATTATTATAAATAAATGAACAATATATATTAAAAGAATTAAAACTAAAATAAGTTTTTAAATATATTTAATAATAATTATTTTTTCTATTATGAAAAATATGAATAATTTTCTATTTTTTAATTAAAAATTTTTTGGCTATTAACATGTGAGTGTATTTTTCATGTTAGTCTTAGTTTTCGTAAAAAATAAAAAATATTTCTATAAATAAATTGAGCCTAAGTATATATTTATTATTTTTGTCTAAGTATTTATCATCTTTTATTGAATATTAATTATCTTTTCCTAAGTATTTATTATCTTTTATTATTATGAATATTACAATTATGGAGAAGAGCGAGTTAATCCCATCATATATAAGTGAAAAATCGAGAAAAAAGGGTCTAGATCATCTATGATGTGTCAACTCAGACCATATATTTATATTGATTTTTTTTTTTTTTGGGGAAAAGAAAAGGGAAGTTGGATGCTTAGATGTTGACTCCCCAAATGCATGGTTGAACATATGGGGATAACTTCATCTTATCTAGGCTGCATTATAGGCAATATTGCTAGTGACTAAGCCATAACTTGTGAGTTTTTAGCATTTGGGGAGAAGAATCTTTTGATGACAATACAAGCAGAAACTAGAGGGCATCGATGTTGTGTGTGCTTCAATTAAATTGGTGCTCATTAGCTTGTGAATAGTGTTAGCAAGGTCATCCTCTTTTTCATAAATTGATCCATTGGAGAAATAATTTGATTTTTTTTTTCTTATTGAAAATGAGAGCATAGCTCAGGATCAACACCCACAACATCATGCAATAACAATGAGCAGATTTTTGGCGGAGGATCATCCAAAATATGGACACCAACAGGTAGAGACGAAATCGAACCAGCAAGCTAGTCAGCATAAATATTGGCTTCTTGATAAATATGAATAACACTAACATGTCAATTAAATCGAAGAAGATGGAATATAGAATGAACCACTGGCCGAAGAGTAGCAGGAGCAGGACAACAACCCTAGACAATTCAATATGCACTAAATATATTATAATCCATTATTTTTATTTTCCAATAGTGCATGTATACCAAACTTAAGATTGGAATGGCCAATAATGATGGTGACTAATAATAAAGGAAAGTTATAGACTTTACGAACTCGTAACTAATTGTAAATGTACGAGAAACACTCAATTTAATATAAAAGGCCTAACTTGTTAGTTGAGAAAACAAATCTATTAATTGACTACAACACATGCTATTTGTAACAACCTAAAAAATAAAAAATAAAAAATAAAAAAAAAGGGGAAAGGGGGATGGGACTTGGCGTGTGACGGTAGATTCCACTGTCACTAGTAGTCACCTTAAAAAAAATAATAATAATAATTAATTTTTTTAAAACAAAAATCGAGAGGAGGGCCCCCAATTTCTCTCCTCTCCTCTCCTCTCCTCTCCTCCCCTCTCTTCTTCTTCTTTCCTTCTCCGGTGACCTCCCAAGCAGCTCCACACCCGGCCGGCGACCTCCCAAGTAGCGGCAGCAGCCTGAAATCCAGCCAACAGTAGAGAGAGAGAGAGAGAAAAAAAAAAGGTCCCAAACTTTGAATGCTCGTATCCGGCGATCCCGACGTCCGATTGGAGTGATTCCAGCGGCTATGGACTCATAGGAGCGAGCTTTTTCAGATGAGACCAGCCTCGCCAGATTTGTTGGCCGTTTTTGGTGCCAGCGAGGAGAGAGAAAATCGACTTTTTTTTAACTTTTCGACGAGATTTTCGACAATTTGACCGATGGATCGGCGATCCAAGACCACCTATGGACTCAGGAGGAGGAAAGGAACATTTTAGTGTAACCAGTTCTTGCAGACGTCGCTGGCGATCAACGGCCGGCCACCGTGCGTGGTGGTTCCGACGGTGGCTCTAGCGAGCTTTGGGGATGATTCAACTTCCAAATGCTTCCTCATAAATTTTTTGAATTTTTGAGATACAGATAAGTTTCGGTAATATTATTTTCATTATTTCTCTGTTTGTGGAGCATAAATGCAGTGTTCCTTAAACAGGAAAAATTTGAGAAAAATTCTAAGAAAAATATATGATGAAAGTAAAATTATTTGGAGATATTCTATAGTGTTTGTTGAATTTTTGAGTGATTGTAGAATATTTTTGAAAAATATAAATGGATTTTTGTTAGATTTTTAGCATATGGGCATATAAGATTATTTGAAATTAAGATATTTAAATTTTATACGATTGGTTGAAGCTCGAGGATGGAGGTTTAAATATGTGAATATTGAATTGGGTTGAATTAAGAATATGTTAGCTGTTGAAAACTTATGAAATTGAGTAATATTCTTGAATAAAATATTCATGGATGATTAGAAAATTACAATTCATTTTGCAATAGCCTTATAATATTATTAAGGACCGCGGGGTAAAATTTTAGAATTTTTAGAGCTTGTTTGAGTGGATTTTTACAAAATGTCAATTATAGGGACTAAAACGTAATTTTTAAGATTTTGAGTATTGCTTGGTTTGGAGGGCCCAGGAGGGGCCATATAATGATGATGAGATATGAGTTGAATTTAGAAGTGTTATTTGAGCCTTTTTGCAGGTTGGATAGGTACTAGGTATAGGAGAAACTCTGCCAGAGTTCCGGTATGAATTAGGTTGTCTGTTGTCTCTTTAGAGTTTTATTTTGACTTAGTACTAATAAATTTATAATTTAATTATTAGTGATCGATGTCAGCTATTTTTCTCCATCCAGCAGCCACAATAGTCATCGGTGTACTGTAAGTAAAATATTAATTTTAATTATAATTTTAATATTATTATATATTCAGGCATGTTCATGTATCACTTATATGTATATGTCTATGTAGTTAAATAGTAGACACGTTTTATATTGTATTCTTAATTGATGAATTGTCATGGGTGTTATTTGTGATAATTTGGAGCAGTGTGCGTGCGTTGGCGTGCGTGTGATATGATACTGGATATGGACAGGACGGGTAGACACGGCTTAAGATCTTCGCTAGGACCTGGTCCTTCGGGGTAGACACGGCTTGAGATCTTCGCTAGGACCTAGTCCTTCGGGGTAGACACGGCTTGAGATCTTCGCTGGAACCCCGTATTTGGTTTATTAAACGAAAGTCTGGCTTGAGATCTTCGCTGGCAGATGTTGGATTAAGAGGGTTGTATAGGGGATCAATTCCCATATATGTATTGCTTAACATTATTGGGTGTGTGAGTGCTCCAAATTACCTTTTTGATGTGATTTGTATGAAATTTATGACGATGTTGCATTTCACTTCACATGGTGCATTAGCTTTAGATAGCTATAAAGATTATGATTAAAATTGATATTTTACTCTCTGAGTCGAACGCTCACTCCTATTCACCTTATTTTTTTCAGGCTACAGGAGGAGACTTTTTTCAGAATAACTTGTTCCTTTCCTCGCAGGTTATGAAAAAAAAAATTACTTAAATGTATTATTATTGTCTAAATTTGTAATTTAGAACTCCGCATGTACTAGTAGTAGCATTAATCTTGTCAGGGACTGCATGAATTTAAGTTTTTGTATTAATAAATGAAAATTTTTTATGAGTTTTAAATAGTTTGTAAATGATGTAACAGGGTTGAGCTGGGCTCCCCTAATTTTAGTTTCTGATAATTACTGGGCTAAGTTGGCCCGAAATAAAATTATAACAGTTTAATTTAAATTATTTTATATGCATATTGGGCCTAAATTATGGGCTTAGTCATGGGTTGAAGAATAGTTAGGTTTATTACGGGTTTCAGAGACTTTAGGCTAGCCCAGGTCCTAGTGTCGGTCCGACACATAGGTTGGGTCGTGACAAATAACTAATTGTAAATGTACAAGAAACACTCAATTTAATATAAAAGGCCTAACTTGTTAGGTGAGAAAATAAATCTATTAATTGACTACAACACATGCTATTGAACAGAACAGTGAAACATTTATTATTAATTGGTAATTATATTTAAATGTTCTAATTTTGAATTATGTATTTTAACTTTTAAAATTGAGAGTAATTATATTTAAATTTTTAAAATTATATTCAAACAATTTGGTTGTAATTGCTCACAATTTTAAAAATTATAATATGTCGTTTAAAATTAGAATGAATTAGCGAAAACGTTTAATCTTTTATAACTGAAATTTTCAATTTAATAATATCAATAAAAATTTCAATTTAATGAGCTATTTAAATTTAAATTATTTAAAATTTTGTATTATAAAAATAAAATGAATTATAAATACTTTAAACTAAATAGATCTGAGTGAAGTAACAATTAACTCTGTAAATAGCAGGTATGGGTTGACTCAATATTGATGAGTGTGGTTGAAGTCCAATTAAGAAAGTAGTTGGCCAACTCATCTACCATTGTACATTAACAACCAAGTATTATGTTACGTCAATAACGCAAAGTAATTAAGCACATGCTTCAAATTATACCACAACCAGCAAAATTAATGTTCCCTAAGGAATCACCACAACTTCATTGGGCTCATTTTATAGTCAACTCTTAAGTCATTATATATATAATGTTTGCTCATCTCATTACTTAGGCTCTAACTCAAATAATAAAAAAAATGAAAAATATTTTCAGAGAAACATTAGGCTTAAAGAAGGAAAATTATAAAATTTAAGGTGGAAAGGATAACATGCAAGATGTGAAAAGGAAATTTATTAAAAATTTAGCAGTTCTCCAAGACCATACCCTTCAGCAAACTTTATTGTAGGAGAATAAGGTGTCCAAAAATATTAAATATTAATAAATTTTAAAATAATATGAGCTGTCAACGTGCATGTGATGCATGGAAATTAATAATATTTACTTTTAGTCTACGGATCAGGCCAATTCAATTGAAAATTTATTGAGTGTTATCACTCATTATGAATAATAGTTGTAATTTGTAAAATCTATATGTAAATTTGATATTTTATATATGTAGTCTACGATATATTAAATTCACTTCAATTTTATTACTAATATTAATTTTAATTAGTCTCATCATAAGAACATAAAAAGCAAAAGATTTTATCTAACATTTTTTATGGATATATAGGGAGAGTGAGAGAGTGATGGGTTGCAATAGGGGAAGAGATTAGGAGTGTGGAAATGTTGGTCAGCAACTGCAGTTGCTGCCAACATATACCTCCTCTGGACTACTTCCCAACATGTCCTCCTTCCCATCCATTCCATTGTTGCCAGTGCGTCCCTAGCTGCCATTTTTGCCAACAAAATAAACTTGCATTTGGTTACTGCGTCCCTTCCTGTTCCACTTGCCCAGTTCTGCCAACTGAACGTGGACCAAAAATTGAATCAGGCAGTGGGGGAACAACCGAATCAGGCAGCAGCAGAACTGAGACAGGCAGCAGCAGAACAACTGGAACAGGCGGAGGAGGACCCGCCGAATCACGTGGGACAGAAGACATTATCCAATTTCCCATTCCGGAAAATCCTTCCTGGAGTAATCTCTCTCACTCTCCCTTTTTCTCTTCAAGTGCAAAACATATTTCCGTAGAATCACCTATACATGCAACTTTTTTTATAATAAAAAATATAGTTAACGCCATTCACATTATTTGCATTAAGTTATCTAAACTTCATCTAATTATTTTAATTGTGACAAAAATTTAATATGGAGTGCACATATGAGATAGTCTAATGGAAATTTTGGGTGAATTGAATTGAATTAATTTATCAGGTAATCCAAAACTTTATGGTTGGGGATTCCAGCACTTTGTAGTTAATGTGGGGAGTACAGTGATCGTTCCATCTGTGATGGTCAGTGTGGGCGGAGGTGACAATGTAAGAATTGTTAAATAGTTGAATATTTTTATTTGTATTGACCCATATGATAGAATTGAATTGAACTGATTGGGTATCTATATATCTATCTATTTGTAATGGCAATAAACACACTTTTGCAGATTTGTTTTGGTGCTCGGCTTTCTGTATCGATGGAAACATCCCAAGCTTACATTATCCCTATAATTTCCATTGCTTTATCAACTTACAGTAATTTTAATCACTCACTCGATCCCCATCAGGTTGGTTGGCTTTTTTTGTTTTTAATTTAATTTTATTATTATTATTATTATTATTATTATTATTATTATTATTATTATTATACATTAAAAGATAAGTACTAATCATTAAAAGTAAAAAGGAAAAAGAGAAAGAAAAAGTAACCTTTTATACTAAAAATAAAAAGAAACGTTTTATAAAAAAATAATGATTCAAAATGCATGATCCGTTACCATCACAAACTATCGACAGCACAACAAATGAATTAATGTCATTAAACAGTTAGGGGTATGCAAATGGTCGGTTCGGTTTTGAATCGAACCGAATTGATAAAATTAAAAATTTAAAAATTTAAAAATCGAATCAAATTGATTAATAAGAGAAAATCAAATAGAATCAAACCGATAAACTGATAAATATTTGTTCGATTCGATTTTAAATCGATCAAACCGAAATTTATAAAATTTTATATTTTTAACATTAAATCTAAATAAAAAAAATAAAAAAAAATTAGAAATCAAAACTCAAAAATCTTAAGGTTCAGTTCGGTTTTCTTTGATTTTGATTCGATTTGATTCGGTTTGGTTCGATTTTCTTTGATTTCCCATATATATTAATAATTTCGGTTCGGTTCGATTTTTTTAATTTTTTATGAAAATAACCGAACCGAACCGATTAACCGAAATTATCAAAATTATAAATCAAACCGAATCGATTGAATTTTAAAATGAAACTGATTGAACCAAATTGAATCGATTCAATTCGATTTTTCAATTTAAACCGAAAACTGCTCTCCCTTATCACTCACACACACACACATATATATTAAAAATTAATGAAAAAAGATATTTAAAAAATAAAAATTTAATCAAACGCATGCTAATTGTTTACCTGCATAACATACACAAATTTGTCTCCTTTTTCTTAAAAAAAAAATATTAATTTAATTTTTTTTATTCAAACTTCATAGTGATTGATTCAACTCAAATAAATCAACTTCAAGTTAAGTTGTCAAATTGCCCTCCTACTATTGAATATATTCTGTTAGCTTTTATGGGTTGATTTGGTATTATCAGAGGTTTGAACCATTCATGCGACGTGTACAAGGAGCAAGTCTCATTTCGTCTTTCTTTCAAATGGTGATTGGTTTCTCTGTTTTGGCGAGATATTTTGCAAGGTATAAATTAATTACTAAATTTGGGATCGATATTCATTCATTATTTACTTGCTCAGCCAGCTTTGGTTTCTATGTGTTTTTATATGGCAGACACCTTAGCCCTCTTGCTTCAGTTCCTCTTGTAACACTCACGGGACTTGGGCTGTACGTCCGTGGATTTCCGCTGGTAAACACATCTGAAACGCCCAATTCAACTACTTTTCCATTTTAGTAATTATTTTTGTAATGTGATCTTCCATCGGTTGGTTTATTGCTTGTAGTTGGCTAAGTGTATTGAAATTGGACTCCCAGCTTTAGCTATATTGGTTTTCTTAACTCAGGTAACATGCTTCATCATTTCTGTTCCAAGCAACTTCATTAGAAAGATTTCACATGCATCAAACCTAATTCAACTTATCAGTGAATTTCAACAAATTTACTGAACTTCAATTGGCATATAAAGATTAATTTTCTTTTATATTAGGATTTCACAGGCATCTAATCTATTGCTAAATTTTAAATTTTATTTGCCTGTTTTATTTCTAGAATTATATTAGACACCAATTAGGTAGATATGGATTTCAAGTAATGAGGTAAAGGAATTTGACATTATGTTTCACTTAAATCCAAGTTCACGTATACTTTAAGTTCAGCGATTACCTTGAAATCCAATATAAATTAAGTGAATTTGGGTAAAAGCCCGAGTGTTTTGATACCTAGTTGGATGAGATATATCTATTTGAGAAGGGAAAGACTATATAAATTGTAGATACAAGTTAGCTGGAGAGCATATAACATATACTGTGCTGTGTGTTTAATTTTCAGAATGGTTTTACCTAATTCTCTTAGTGTTCTATCTTGCTGATTGCAGTTTCTTCCCCTTATCTGGAAAGCAAAAAAAGAGATAGTTGGTCAATTAGCAATCATACTTTCTGTGGGAATTGTATGACCTATGCAGAGATTTTGACTGTAGCTGGTGCATATGATAATACATCTCAAGAAAGACAAATTAATTGTCGTACTGATAGTTCTAGTCTCAATGGTGCTGCTCGTTGGTAAAGCTCCAATTCTACCAACTAAAATTTGAATTCATCTCTACTGTGATTTTACTGGAAAGTTATGCTTCAACCATGTGGGGAGCTCCAGATTCAGTAAAGCCATCAATTATATTTTGCTTCACTATATGCAGGATAAACCATCAAGAAACACAAATGAATTCTCATTCTGATAGTTCTGGGCTCATTGGTGCTGCTCCTTGGTAAAGCTTAAATTCCACCAACTAATTTGATTTCTTCTCTACTGTGATTTTGTTGGTTTAGTAGTTGTTTAAAAGTTATGCTTCAATCAAGTGGGGAGCTCCAGATTCAGTAAAACTATCAGTTATATTTTGCTTCACTATTTGCAGGATAAAGATTCCACAAACCATTTCAATGGGGAACTCCCATTTTTGAAGTTGGCGATGCTCTTTCAATGATGGCTGCTTCTCTTGTAGCTGTTATTGACGTTATATACATATTCTTCGAAATTCATTGATCCTTTTCTATACGTTCGTCAAAAAAAAGGTATCTTTAATCTATGAGGCCGCAGCTTTGCCTTCTTGATTTAATTTTATGTTTCTGCAGTCTTCTGGTACATTTTATGCATCATCAAAATTAAGCGGTGCTCCTCCTATACCTCCCTCTGCACTGACTCGTGGTATTGGCATTCAGGTAGGAATTAATCATGTGATGTTGCATTATTTTCTTTTAAGATCTTTAACATTCTGTAATTCTCCATCACTTGTTTTAACTTTCATCAACATACAGGGAATTGGAACTATGATAGATGCAGTATTTGGTACAGGAAATGGCTCCACTGCTTCAGTGTAATGACTTTAAACTTTGGACAAAATCTAATGTATTATGATAGTTGCTTTTGTTGGTGAAGAGATTTCTAATACGGGAGTTTTTGATACTCTGAACCTCTATTTGACATGAGGAAACAGGTTTATATGTATATTGTGTGTTAGAATTATAAGTCAAAATATTAGTGGATTTTGGAGAGAACTTTTTCTAATTTAGTGTGAGAAATATTTATTAATAGAATTAAGAATTATTTCCTATATTAGAGTAGAACTCCTATTTTAGTGTTATTTCTAAATTGAGTGTGATTCTTAATTAGATTAGAAATGAGGAAATCAAAACTATAAATAGAAGAATGGTAGAAAGATTATTTGGTTTCAGCCCATGGAGTGAGTGGCTTTGCTAATTGCTGAGGAGTAGATTTGCCTATTGAGGAAGGGCTATTGCCTATTATAGTCTCATTGCGGAAGAAAGGTTTTGGTCTAAGATATAGAAATGCATAGTGCAAGACTAAGAGACTATTGCTCTTTATAGTTGAAGACACCTTTTGTGGTGATATAGTTAAACTGATAAATATATTGGATTATGTCTAGAGGAGAATGAGAATACTAACTAATGTATTTACTATGAGTAATTATGACGTGAGAATTTTCTTGGGTGTAACTAGATTGATAGGTAAATAGTTTTACGCTTGTAGTTGATTAATTATTTATTTGTTATAGTAGAAGATGGCATACAGTGGGTGTGACCCTATGTTGAGAGAGTGAATCACATAAATATTAGTATTTTATGTGTTTACTTTATTTCTTTGTATTTTACACGCTTCTGCGATACACAACATTGTGTCAATTGATTTGGATTTGCTGCTATGGTTATTTGCCCACAATTGCTAACATAAAAATTGCAGGACGTATTAAGTTGATGTCCTAAACTTAGCAATCTTTTTTGTACTAGTTCTATGAGCTAATTATGTATTTTTTTTTTTTAATTTGCTCTTACTGGGAAGATGCAGGTCTTTTAGGATTAACACAAGTAGGAAGTCGGAGGGTCGTTATAGTATCAGCAATCATTATGGTTTTCTTTTCCATTTTAGGTGCAGTATTCCTCATACTGCAATATTTTACTTTCTGATTTATCTTATCTCAATCAATCTACTTATAGTTGTACTCCTATTGAGCTTTAGTTTGTTTTTTTTTTTTTTTTTTTTATATATATATATATATCATCTCATTTCTGCTTAAATAACGTTGCAAATAGAGTATTAGTATTGTTTAAGTTTGCTCACAGGAAAAGTTGGGGCTTTTCTCTCTTTAATACCATTGCCAATTGTGGGAGCTCTTCATACTTTCCTCTTCCCCTACGTGGGTATGTCTCGCCTCGGCTAATTATAATTTTTGTATCAAAGATATGGCGGAATTTTGTGTTTTCATTAATTAAAAAGTTGCAAACTAATGTTTACTATGACAGTCTAACTGATTTTACAAAGGAAGAGAAACCAGTGAAAGTGATATTAAATTTCCTAACAATCTCAACTTGATCAATTAGGACACAAAATATTGCTGAAAATCAACATAATACTATTTAGGTTTTTTCGGATAGTAATATTGTTTAGGATTTTTCAAATGGTTAAGAGATTACTTATTGCAGCTTCAGCTGGGCTTCAATATCTCCAGTTTTGCAACGTGAATAGCTTTAGATCAAAGTTCATTCTAGGCTTTTCTCTCTTCATGGGTCTTTCTGTGCCTCAATACTTCAAGGAATATGTTTTTCTTTCTGGTCATGGACCTGTTAACACTGGCTTCACCTGGGTACGTGTATTTCAAATGCAACTTTCTCTTAATAGTGTAAACATATTTATCTTATTAAACAAATGCAGATTCATACTTTAATGATGAAGCTCTTATGATTCTTTACTTCCAGTTCAATGACATAATCCAAGTGATTTTCTCATCCCCACCAACAGTCGCCCTTATAATTGCTTTCTTTTTGGATCGGACTCATACTCCTAAGGCCCACTCGACCAGGAAAGACAGTGGCATGGATTTGAAAGAGCAATATGATGAGTCGGGAATGACTCAAGAAATCTATGATATAATTACTTCACTTGGTGATTTATGCTCTTAATTCTAATTAATATGCTTCATCCACTGTACATGAAATAATAGTTACAATTCATATTTTCTCTTACCAAGAGTCTATCATGCTGCTCTCTTTTGACAAGTTGTGGCAATTGAAAATATAGTACATGTTATAATGTTGATTCTTAGCTTTGGATTTTTTTTTTTTTTTTTTTGAAATGCATTGAAAGGCCCCAAGACACTCAGAAGAAAACAATGCAACAAGATCCGCAGGAGCGTTAACAACCTAATTACAAGCCAACTAAAATTTAAGACATAACTTAGCCACCATATCAACTGCCTGATTAGCAAATCTCTTGACAAGGGAAAAAAATACCTGTGAGAAAAATAAGAGCAACAATTGCTTGAATTAAAGCTTGAATTTCCCAATAAAGGCATTGAAGAGGATTCTTCAGAGTCGAAATAAGGCTGGCTGAGTTCGACTCCATCACTGTGGAATTTTGTTCCCAAATCAGCTGCTAATTTAAAAGCTTCCACCATTGCAATGGCTTCACCTGCCAACAGCGAGTAACAGATGACCTTTTTAGCAACCCATCAATAACTTCCCTATGAAATTTCTAGCTACAATACCCACAGCTGCTTCTTTGAAACCTTGATTTCATGCAACATCACTATTGAACTTGATAGTACCCTTTGAAAGAGGAATCCATGACAATACATCTAGATATTAGGTATGAGAATGGTTGACATCTATTCTTGAAGCCAGCAAATAATTAAGCTCCATCATACTTTGAGACATATGGTTTCCTGTTACCAAAAGATCAGGATTTCCTTGATCAAAGATGAATCTGTTCCTTTCTGTCTGTAACACTATCACTTTAACTAGTCTGTACATTCTACTGTTCCAGTGACCGGTGTCTGTTTGGACAGCTAAAATGTCTGGAACAATCTTTAGACTAGAGAGAGGAGTCATAAATAACTCAAATAATTATAAGAAAAATCAAGAAAAAATTTTAGAAATAAAATACAACCAAGTTAAATGAGCCGGTGCCCTAAACCCAAGGAAAAATTCATGAAATAATTTTTGGGACTCCAGAGAAGAGTCATTGCGGTTTCGATGGCATTAGAATGCCAAGAAAATGCTTCTGGAATTCTATCAATCGGTATAGACAATTTTGGCTCCTTAAGCCAAACGGAGGGTATTTTGGTCATTTCGTCTTCAGAGTTTATTTTTGACCTACTTATCCAGTTAAATAAATAATTATTATGACATAAAATATAAATAAATATTGCTAAAAATTTAATTGAAAATGAGTAGAAAAGAAAAGAAGAGAAAATGAATAGAAAAGAAAAGAAGAGAAAATGAATAGAAAAGAAAAGAAGAGAAAATGAAGAAAATTGGAATTTTGACATCACTATGATGTCTTCAAAGTTCCTTCCACCAATCACAATTTAACCAATTAACTAAAAGGATAAAAATGACATAAAAATGAGAAAAAATCAAACAAACCAACAGCCTTCTTCTCTATATGAGCTGGCCAACATAGGAAGAGAGAGAGAGAGAGAGAGAGAGAGAGAGAGAGAGAGAGAGAGAAAACCTCCATGGAAGCCATGATCCCAAGCTTGAGTTCTGTAATGGCCCGGCCCACTAGTGATATTGTCCGCTCTGGGCCAAAGCCCTCACGGTTTTAAAATGCGTCGCTAGGGGTTACAAACCATCAACTTATATACCCAGCATCTCTCCCGTGTTTTGTCGATGTGGGATTTGCCTAAGGTGTTACAATCCACCCCCCTTATGGGACTCAGCGTCCTCGCTGAGGTTTGCCCCACCATCACCCAAGGTTGCACGCGGAGCGGCTCTGATACCACAAATGTAATGGCCCGGCCCACTAGTGATATTGTTCGCTCTGAGCCGAAGCCCTCACGGTTTTAAGACGCGTCAATAGGGGTTAGGAACCTCCATCTTATGAACCCAGCATCTCTCCCGTGTTTTGTCGATGTGGGATTTGCCTAGGGTGTTACAATCCACCCAGGCCTCAGCGTCCTCGCTGAGGTTTACCCCACCATCATTCAAGGTTGCACGCGGAGCAGCTCTGATACCACAAATGTAATGGCCCGGCCCACTAGTGATATTGTCCGCTCTGATACGAAATTGTAACAGCCCGATCCTTCTCCAGTTAGTATTGTCCGCTTTGGCCCATGGGCCTCACGGATTTGTCCCTTGGGCCCGATCCTTCTCCAGTTAGTATTGTCCGCTTTGGCCCATGGGCCTCACGGATTTGTCCCTTGGGAGGTTTCATTCCCAAAAGCGCGCTTTTGGGAATGAAACCTCCCAAGGGACAACCGTGAACCATGGGCCAAAGTGAAGAATTTGGTATCAGAGCCGCTCCGCGTGCAACCTTGGGCGATGGTGGGGCAAACCTCAGCGAGGACGCTGAGTCCCATAAGGGGTGTGGATTGTAACACCCTAGGCAAATCCCACATCGACAAAACACGGGAGAGATGCTGGGTATATAAGTTGATGGTTCGTAACCCCTAGCGACGCGTTTTAAAACCGTGAGGGCTTTGGCCCAGAGCGGACAATATCACTAGTGGGCCGGGCCATTACATTTGTGGTATCAGAGCTAGACTCCCTCTAGTACGGTGTGTGGTGCGAGGACGCACTGTGGTGGGCTTGTCATGACCCGGGGATGGGGTTGGGACATGCTTGTTCAACCACTACGCCTTGGGTGGAAACCGTGTCCCACATCGGAAGCGGGAAGAAAAGATTTGGGCCATATATGTGAGTCTTCCTCACAGTTAGCGCTTTTGGGAATGAAACCTCCCAAGGGACAAATCCGTGAGGCCCATGGGCCAAGCGGACAATACTAAGCGGAGAAGGATCGTTATAATTTGGTATCGAGCGGACAATATCACTAGTGGGCGAGCCATTACATTTGTGGTATCGAGCTAATCGGACAAGGACCACCCGATCGGAAATTCTAGCGAAACGATCCTCTGACAACTCCAAGCGCCCCAACGCTAATCACGCTCACGATTCCACGCATTCATCAACGGACTTAAGTTCCTGTCTCGCTTTGTGCTAAGGACGCAGTGCGACCTTACTTGAGCGAGGATGCATTATAGGCTCGTACCTGCGTGTCGCTAACACAAAGGATAGGAACAAATGATACCACAAGTATAATGGCCCGGGAGGTTTCATTCCCAAATGCGCGCTTTTGGGAATGAAACCTCCCAAGGGACAAATCCGTGAGGCCCATGGGCCAAAGCGGACAATACTAACTGGAGAAGGATCGGGCTGTTACAAGTTCACTCGCTAAACCACCATAAAACCTCATCTTGTCTTAACAAAAATTGACCCTTACCACTAGAGTAAGACTTGGACAGTAAAAAGAATTGGAAATCAAGAAGTTTTGGAAGTTGGGAATTGCTCACAAGGAGGTTAGCGCCATATTTCTTGCCTTTATTCCCTTTTAAGCATGAATTCAAGTTAAGTTAGGTTAGAAATTGATGAAAAATGAAGTAAATATGCATGCTTAGGTTTCATGGAATTTTGGCCAGCCTTATGGGAGTGAGAGTTTGAGGGCTTTGATGGATTTGAATGGTTTGGAAATGGTGTTTGATGTGTAGACATCAATTAGAAATTGATTAGTATGCCTAATGTGATATGTGTTGTGTAAATCTTGAATTGGAGCTAGGGTTTGATATAAAAATTAGGAATTTAATGATATGTTGATAAATTGTTGATGTTGAGACCAATTATGGACTAATTGAAGTGCATGGAATGTGATTTATGGATGGTAATAGTGTGGGAAGGTGGTATTGGAAGTGTTGTTTTTATGCAGGAAATTCTGGACCTATGAGTCTAGTGCATTTAAATGAACTTAAGTAGAGCTAGACAGCTCCAATTGGTGTGAGGCCAATTGTACATGAAATTTAAGACCTAAAGCCACATTTTTGGTGAAGAAGCCATGCCCAGAAAACCAACCTAAGTTGCCCTAAAAATTGACATAATCCGAGTAACATACATACTACCCTAGAAAATTGACCAAATGATTCTGTTCATTTGGCCATAACTCAGTGTAAAAATATCCAATTGACCTAAATTTTATATCAATGGAAATATTAGACAATTTAGAACAACTTTCATGAGGGAAAAAAACTCAAATTCTAAACCTAACCAATTCAAATTGCTAGTCTAATTTAGGACACCAAATTTGGCAGAACTAAATTTACCCAGAAAATCTGGGTAAGGACCAATCCAGCCAGTTATGTAAATTGACCATAACTTGAGTTATAAAACTTCAAAGGGAGTGATTCAAAAAGGAAATTAAAGAAGACACATAAAGGAACAACTTTGATAAGAAACGTTTGCCAAATTCTCACTGTAGCTTAGACCAATGGAACAGTAAACATAGGACACAAAAACTGAATTTTTGAAAATACTTCTAGAAGGCTTTGATTTGCATTTGGCAATCAATGCCAATAAACTTAGAACCCAAAATGTGGTATAAATATGAATCAAACATTTGTGTAGATATTATGAATTAAAAAGTCAACCTTTGAAGGGAAATGATCAAGTGAATAGTAACTATCAAAAACTTAAGTTGCTAATGGGGTCAATTGTACTCCACTTAAAGGATTTAATGTATACCTAAATTATGAGAATAGGTAGATGCGAATTGTAGTCTCTGTTAGTAGTATACCCTAGAGCATATCATTTAGTATATATCTTGTACATGTTTTATTAATAAAAAAAAGGGCATTTTCACTTTTTCGTTTACATAAGATATTTATGTGTAATAGAAAAAGTCCATTGATATTTTGTTAGAAATTCTATTCTTAAGTTGTTAAGAATATGAGTGAAAGTATTTTTAGTACAAAGTATCATAAATTGGTTCACAATCGAGGATACTTCGCAATAAGGACATGACTTATCCAGAAAGATTGTAATCATGTTTGTTCCCAAGTTATTTATATGAGATGTAAATAAGATGGAATGGTGAGTCTCATGCCATATAACAAATATGATAGACACTTATGCATGATAAGTAGGCCGAACCAGTGATACTTATGACAAGCACGTGGAGTTTACTCTTGTCAATGCATTGTCATAAATCATATCAGTGCATATAATCTTTAGACCTGAGATAACACAGTTATCTTGTATATAGGTAGTTTGAGTTTGATAATGCTTTCATACTTGTACTGTGTATGGGTATATGGGCATATGTTGGCTCCTACTAGTCATATATGGAGGTAGGTGTTGATCAAGATGGAATCTGTTACCCTAAGTAAATAGGGATAAAATCCTATATTCATTTAATTGTTCTTGATGTTTCAAGTTTCAGGCCAGGACAGACAGATTTAATAAAAAAAGAGTTTCTGATAAGAAAATCTTTTTAATCAAGAATTAGAATTAAAAGAGAACATAATATTCATAGCAAATGGGGTTTGACATAAACCATGACTCCAGCTCGAATTGGAATTTTATAACAGAGAGATTCTAGTGCATGGTAACATATGATTAAAGGTTCATTTAAGGTATTCCTTATTACAGATTGGGTGGCCATGGCATGCTATGCTAGGTGTTAACCATTGTCTATGAGGTACCTAAATGATTTAGAGAAATCATTTATGGGAAGAAAGAGTTCTGATGATATTAAGAGTTAATATCATATCTCATTGCCAATTAGTGATGAGCCTAGTGAGTCACACACATATACAAGATAATCATCAAGTTAAATGTGATTTAATTGATTAATTAAAGAGTTTAATTGATTAATTAAATAGGTTTGGTTTGCAATGATACTGCAAAGTCTCTAGCATGACTTGAAACCAAATCTAGGTTATTGGATGTATATTTTAAGTTAAATTTATATTTAAAGTGCTTAAATATAAATTTAATTATGAGAAATTAATTAATAGAGATTAATTAATTAATTTATATTTGATATAAATTAATTAGAAGAGGAGAAATAATTATTTTGGGTTGAGAACTCAAAATTACAACACAAGGGTAATTTGGTCATTTCACAGAGTGACATGTGGCACCATGAGATGGTGACACATGGCACCATATAAGCTTGCCATTTGTCTTCCAATCATGCATGATGATCAAAGTCAAGATTAAACCTAGCTTTGACACTTAGCCTAAGTTAATTAAAATTAAAGTGCAATCAGAAGATGACATGTGGCAAGGGTTTGAAGTGATGACCTAATTATATAATGTGATGTTATAAAAGAATAAAATAATATTCTGATTATTCTAAAGAGGTGCCGCCACCCTTGAAGCCTTCTTCCTCTCTTCTTCTTCTTCTCTCATCAATTCAAAGAGAATTGCTCGTATTCTCTTGAATTAAAATTACTAGAAATTGTTTCTAGTGTCCTATATACATCTACAACCTCTCTAAAGGCAAATCCCTAATTTCTAATTGGTTAGCAAGGCTTGAGAAGCTGTTCAAGGGGCTACCATTGGTGATCTTGGTGTGGACAAACTAGAGGGACAACATTTGGGGTCCTAGGTGCTTCACAAAGGTACCAAACACATTTACAGTGCATAAAAAGGTTAGTGCACATGTTCTTGAATTAATCTAGGGTTCTAATGAATTAATCTGTTAATTCAAAAATCTTAAATGGCAAATGTAGATCCTAATACATATTAAAAGAGTTTTAATATGTAATTGAACATTGAAATCAATTAGGTAAATAATGAATCTTGCATGATGCATGAGACCCTAGAAGAAAGTTTTTTGAATTTAGTATTCTAATCTAATAATTTTCATGCTTCCGCTCCTTCAATTGGTATCAAAGCCACTATATTTGCCATTTAGATTATTTAATATATGATTTAATTGTGTGATTTGATCATAAGATGATTGTTTCATTGCTGGTTGGACCAACAAAAGTGGCGGCTTGGTTATCACCATGATGCTGCGCATGGTTTGGCCATGTTTGATTAGTCTAAGCATGTGCATGGTGTTTGGGTTTTGAATGTGCAATTGTTGTATGATCTAAGGCCCATCCTATGACTAATTAAAAATGTTTAATTAGGAGTTTTAATCATACAATTAAATTTTGATTCAAATTTGAATTTTTAAATTTGGTTGAATGAGATTCAAATCTAAATTTTTAAATTTGTTTGAATGATATTCAAATCTGAATTTTTAAATTTGTTTTGAATAAGATTCAAATCTGAATTTTTAAATTTGGTTGAATGAGAGATGAGATTCAAATATGAATTTTTTAGTTGAATATGAGATATTCAATTTAATTTTAGTATGTATGTTTTATTTAATTGTTAAATGGTAATATGCATGATGGATGATCATAGACAATAAAAGACTAATGTGATTGGATTTATTTCTTTTATTTTTCTTTAGGTTGTAAATTAATTAATTTATTTTGGTGACATGTATTATAAATGTTCTTGAATTAATCTAGGGTTCTAATGAATTAATCTATTAATTCAAAAATCTTAAATGGTAAATGTAGATCCTAATACATATTAAAAGGGTTTTAATATGCAACTGAACATAGAAATCAATCAGGTAAATAATGAATCTTGCATGATGCATGAGACCCTAGAAGAAAATTTTTTGAATTCGATGTTCTAATGTAATAATTTTCATGCTTCCGCTCCTTCATTCTTATCACAAATAGAACTTAGGAGACATTGTTAATATATTTTGAAATGTGGTTTGGAAATCAATATAAATGAAAATGTTGAACCTAGGGACATGTAAAATGATGTAATGAATTAGATAAAGAATTATAAAAGAAAAATAGATGATATAATTGATAAATTGTGAATTATATAAATGATATTCATGAATATGTGCATTCGATAAAAATGAGTATAGATATTGTATTCCACTAGGAAATAAAGTTTAGAATGTTACATCAAATATATATGTATTGGAATATATAATGAAATAATAGACCCATTAATATTAAATGGTACATGAGAGAAAGTAAGGGGAATTATAAATACCTAGTAAGTAAATATATCTTTTGAATTATAAATGATAATTCATATAAATTTTGAAATAAATAAATGAATCACATAAATGTGTAAATAGGACTTTAGTTCTCATTAGGAAAGAAAGGAAGAATATTTTGAGTACAATGGTACATGAAAACCATTTTTGTGAATTGGGATCAAAATGAAGGATAAAATGAATGTATAAATTATGAGAAATACATAAATTATGTATAATTGTAATTCAGAAAATTTATGTTCCCACTGGGAACAGAACAGAATTAAGTGATATAAATTGTAATTAAAACTTATAACGAATTAATGATATAATAATACATATTAACACTTAATGGTATTTATGTGCTCATGTATCGTCTAGACATGTGTGTCAAATTGGATAGATTGGCATACCAATAGGGTATTGTTTTAGCAGTACTGCGTAAGGTTTTATGCCTGTATTTATGGCTTTATGCCCTCACTTATGGCTTTTATGCCCAATTATATGTTATCATGGCTTTTAGCCATATTGATATGTTATCATAACTTTTTAGCTATACTAACTGCATATGTGATTGACATTCTGCGTCCCATGGTATGACGGCCCGAGGCACCACGGTGTCCAGTGCCAACGACCCGTTATCCAGTTTAGTCAGCCTGTCATAGGTTACCTGAGCAGTGTAAATTATTGAAATTATTTAAGAACATTAGTAATTAAAAACATTAGAAAGTACTGAATGAAATGAGAAAAAAAAAGATTAGCAATGGAAACATAACTGAATCAAGTAGTACAAATGAAATTTTCAGAATTGTAGGAACCGAAAATACAATACTCCTAGAATTAATCTGTATATCGAATATTATTACTGTATAAACTCAGCACTTCCAAAGAGGGATAAAAATAAAATATAAGATAGTTGATATTAAAAATATTATACTAAATTTAATTGATACCCGAGGATCTAAATTATACTTTAGAATCATATTTCAGTCTTTCTTTATTTGTATCTATTATTTTTTTATTATACTATTGCACCACTAAGCATAAATGCTTAGCGATGGATTTGTTTTCTCGTGCAGGTACTGAAGGTAAAGCCCAGCGAATATTTAATAGGGATTTTGGAGTTCTGATATGCAAAGTGTTCAAGGTTGTCACCTCTTTGGCAATGCATGTAGATAGGGCCCATGAATTGTATGTTTTAATATAAATTATGGAATTGTAATTAATTTGTATATCATGTAAAGTATGAACTTTATGTAATTAGTTGTAAATCATGTAAATTAATAAAGTTAGAGAATTTTGATACATAAATTAAGTATGAATGGATATGTATACAAATGAGATTGCAAGAATTGAATGTGTGACGATGAGATTTTTTTATTTGTAAAATATTGTTAAATTTTCAAGCAGGTGAATAGTAAAATACACCAACTGGTAATAAAAAAGGGGAAACTCCACTGGTTTCTCCTTAGAAAAATAATTGATATTAAAATATAACGAGAATAAATTATTAAAAGAATAAAATAAGATAAGATTGGGTGCTCCGGTACCGAGTGTGATATGTCTTGCTTGGCTACACTTTACACGAGTAAGGGATGTCACACTGTCCATATTATCCAGCAGGTTATAGCAATCAAATTCAAGAAATATTCATCATATTTGAACTCACCTATTATGGCAGTCTACCACAAAGCAAAGGACAAGAATCTAATAGGATTAGGCTTATATGAGCTAATACTTGAAAACCATATGGTTCTTGCATAACTATGCCAAAATAATGCATGCTCAATAGTTTTACTTTCCATGCTACAAATGAGGCACTGGGTTGATGGCAATTGTAACACTTACCATTTCCTAACATTGAAATTTCTTTCGTAGATGGAATATTTTGGCGAATTTGAAGGTTCCATTGTTAAGGGAATAGGGGCAGAAATGTATGTGTATACATATATGCATGTATGTATGATGTGTTCAAAATATTTTTAAAAAAGAAAAAATTTTTATTGGTTTTGACCAAAGAAAAGTTTTTAAGCATATTTTAGGTAGAAGGATGATGGCTGTCGAATCCACTAGAAATTAAATTAACTGAAATTACCAGTTATGAAATATTTTCTGTAATAAGTGGTAAATCCAGGTCGAACCCTAGAGACTGAATTATTAAATTTCGTGCACTTGTGTAATGGAAAAAGAAACAAAGGTTGAGAGGGGGGGGGTAATTTGCAATCCAAAGAAGAAATAAAAATAAAAATTATGATAAAAAATTAAATAAGAAACTCTCAAATTAAATAAACTTTAGTCTAAGGTAATTCGCATTCTAATGCATTGATTCATTCATAGATAAAAGAAATACAATTATCTCTTATTGAATACTTAACGTAGATTTACCAAACAGCGAGGTAAAATTCTTAACTTCCCTATACTCATCAATTCGAGCCCAGCACTCTTGTTGACTCTAATTATTAACTGAATTGTTATTAAGCAATCCTCATCAAATTAATAACTACTTTAAGAATAGGAAATAGTTAAGCTGAACAATAATTTATGAAGCATAAATCATTTAATTCACCCTATTGTTTCCTTAGGTTATTATCGAAAACTGAGTTCATAATTGATAAAACCTAATTGCTACTCATGTTCAATCTAACATAACAATTACGGATTATGAAGATGAACTAGCAATTGATCACATCAAACAATTAACTAATAGGCCTTTTTAGCAAATTATTCAATAGATCAAAGACAATGAAATCAGAAAACAATAGATATTCAAAAGAAATAAATTAAATTAAGAACCTGGTCTCATAAATCACGCAAAAGAACTTGAATCCCTTGAACTGAATTAAGAACTTAACCACTCATATTTATGGCTTACAGAAAAATAAAGTAGAAAATTGAAGAAATCTAGAATGTATATTGAATGAAGGTGTTGGAGGCCTCTTTTTTTTATAACAAATGGCCTAGGGTTAGGTTTTCATTGTCCCTGAGGTGTTAGGAATCTTTCTCTCTGTAAAAAACTGCAACTGGAGCAAAATCAGGAAACTAATTGTCGACGGATACACGGCCCGTGTATCACTATAAGGCCCAGAGCCGTGTAACTTACTAGAGCTGAATGGGTATTTCTTGCATTGACACAGAAGGTTACACGGGTGAAGCAAAAGGAGTGGGACCAGTTGAAGCAATAATTCTTTGACTAGCACGATTAGTTGTATTGGTGGAACATAAGGCCTACATGATATTGATGTTAAAAAAATATTTATTTTTTGCCATAATAGAAAAAGTAATTAAAAAGTACCTGAAAGTCCTCATTAGCAAAAACTTTGAACATTTCCTTCCAAGTATCCACAGTCAATCCTTCAGGAACATGTTGCAGTCGTTCATCATCACTTGAGTACTTCAAATACTTAAGGTGTAGCTTGTATTTCCATTTGCAATATAATATTTTCATCTCATAGAAACAATAGAATTCAAACTTAGCTTTTTTTTATCTCAGCCATGTCCGGCTTCACCTTTTGCATTTCCTCAAGCTTCTTCCATTTTTTTGGACTCTCATGACTTACATCAAAGTAATCCTATAAAATTTAAAAATTGATTCTTAATTATGCAATATCATGTATTCATCTTATTTGCCAATTTAACATAGAATATAATAAAATATAATGTGATATGATTTAAAGGATAAAAAGAATTTTTTCAAACAAGAAACTCTAAAAAGGCATATGAATTTAACCTGAATCATACTCCATAAACGAGTACGATATCGAGCTTCAATAGCATTCCAAGGCTTCTTAGGTGGACCACAAGATCTTGCACAATATCTTAACCATGATGCCAACTTTCTTTCATGTTCACCAATTGGTCGAAAATATTTTCCTGGGTATATGAAGATAATCAACTTGTCCTTCTTTCCATTTGTCAACTTATCAAGATATACTTGGGCTTTGCCACTGCACATTAAGAAAATTCAACATGAATAGGGACTTTTCATCTTGCACTTTAAAACTTATTTTTCATATGCATATTCTATGCCCAAGGGGGACTAAACTTCAATGCATAGGAAATCAATTCCACTATATGAACAAATGATTCCTCTCTAATAATAATTAGTTTGTACAATTAAGTAAAGTTAATCACAATTATTCAAAAAGTCGCTAATTATTTGATTGTATATTTTCTACTTGTCAAAATATCAAGCCTTCGTTTGATTATTCTTGCTTTTATTTTCAATACTTTTCATCCCAGTCTTTTTCAAAGCATAGTCTAAAAATTCCTCAACCCCACGTAAATATATATCATTGAGACGATCACCAACAAGATCCATCCATCCATCGTTTATTAGGAGCCATTATCTAATAAATAGATAATAAAAAATATAACTATAAAAATAAGCAAACATGTTTGATAAAGAAAAGAATTTAGTTTAAAATTTAGGTTACATTATTAAATAAACAAACATTAAAAAATAATGAAAAGTATGTTTAATTAATTAACATTAATCACAAAGAGAATAGTGCCAAGAAGGATGAGGCACGCAAGTAGTGTAAGCATGATCCAAGATTATTGTACATATACAAGCAAAGCAAAGAAAACCTAGCACTATATTTTATTAATTAATTTTAAAATCCTAGCACTATGTTTTATTAATTAAATTTTAAAATTTTGACATCAATTTTAATTTTAGTTTTAATAACTGAATTTTTGAAATTAAAATAAATATTAAATATTATGGGTTAATTTAATAAAGTTAAAAATAAATGCATGAAAAGGAAGTCCCACTCATAATGACTATCAAAGAGTAAGAAAAATGATGAAATCTACCCAGAGCTTGGCACTTAAATCTGATTCACTCACATCAACATTTACTAGTTTTTTTTTAATTTTTTTTTAAAGCACTAGTTTTTTTTTAATAAAAAAAACATCACATTTTAACTGGGAAATATCACTAATGAGATAGGCAATGAAACAAAATCATCTAGATTGTTGAAATCCTAAGCAGTAGCATGGATGTACTTATGCAATAATTATGTCAGAATTTATGTAAATGGAATTAATTATTGTAACTACAAATAGCCTTACAATTTGCAAGTTCCTTCTCCTTTGTAGCAGCTAACCTCCTAATTAAGTTGTGCAACTTGAGCAAATTTTCACGGCCTATAGCCTACATAAAAGTCAACATACAGATTAATAACACATTTGCCTATAAAGTAATGTCTCATATATATATATATATATATATATATATATATATATATATATAGTCATAGTGAATTCTATATGGGCATGAGTGCAGGTTCTTATTCGCCAAGCCTCTACCATTTTAAAAAGTTTTAAAATATTTAAGTTAAATCTAGTCTATTTGTGAAGCCACCCAAGCTTTCATAGTCTAGAGAGCAAGGCTTACTGTCGTTTTACCATTAATTTTCAAAGGCATGATAACATAAAGTATGTACTAAAGTTGCAGATTTATTTGTTGCACACCGGTAACATCCCCCTAATTGGCTACCATAGATTGTATAATAAGAGTAGCACATAAGGCCATTAATATGATCCAAAGTAATTAGTAAAAAATATATAAAGGCCTTCAAGAAAAATAATGCTTTATCTTGAATTTGAGTGTGATAATATAAAAATAAAATAATAAGCATTAGCAAACTGCAAAAAGTGAATTAGTATTAATTTGCTTAATTTAATTAAAATTAAATGGGTTTGGGTAACGGATACCAACAAACAAAACCCAAACTTGTCACAGGTATTATTCTTCTACCCGTAAAAAACTAACCTGTTACCATCCTTACCTTGAAATGGTTTTTACATTTTTTTTTTATGTAAGTTGCTAGTACTAGTTAGCATTTAGCTTGCAAGAGTAGTTCACAATGTTTTGGATAAAACTAGTAAGCAATTAGATAGGATTGATGGAATTAAATACCAGCTAAGAAAATGTTAGCATCAAAATTTGAATAGAACCATTTTGGTTCCCAAAGCATTTCAGTTTTTCAAATAAAGTCAACATTATTGGTCTATGCTACTTTAGCTAATTTCAATCAATAGTTAAAGCATTTAAGTTAGTTTTCATGCAAGTCTAGTGTACTAAGATTCACAAACCTTGATTTTCCCTAGAAAAAGAAAAAAGCAACAGATTGGGATAAGATACACATTAAAATATTGAAAGAGGTACCATGCCATATTTTAAACAAACTTAAATGCTTATAAGATTTTCTACTTAGCTACTTTATGCAGGTCTATGCTACTTTAGTTAATTTCAAAAAAAAATATTTATGAGATTTTCTTTATGAAAAATAAGAATATATTTATGAGAATGAATGAATGAAGGAACATTCCTAAGAGTGGGTTAGGTGGCCAACCTCATCCAACAAGTGTCCATGGGCAATGGGCTAGCTATTAGTTAACAATAATCGTATTGCATGATCAATTATGAATGTGGGGTATGAGCAATGAATGGAAGGTCCCCAAATAATAGCAATTATACGTTTTAGTAAAGAGAAAGGAGCATTGCCAATGCAGAATTTCTCTAATAAGGAAAATCAACAATATTATTTTCAGAATAAACAGTGTCTGAGCTAGATGACAATGATGGCAAGACATGAAAATTAGCCCTTAAAGAAAGGGTTAGAATTAGGTCCTGCCATTTTTTAGTTAACATTTATTATGCCCAAATGTAAGTGTAACTATATGGAAGGGAAACCATTCTAAGCCAGAAATCCTAAACACTCTTCATATCAGGGTTTCAATTTAGTCCTGTCACTTTGTTGTATGTGCATTAACTTATTATTATTATTATTATTATTATTATTATTATTATTATTATTATTATTATTATTATTATTATTATTATTATTATTATTATTATTATTATTCCCAACTTTTATGTAGATAACAAGTTTTGGAAACTTGATTTGGTAACAGAAATTGTGGTAATGAAAGTTTAGAACAAAACTAACTACAAAACCCAAAATTGAATAGTCAAGTTCATATTGCATGTGTCTGCAGGATGATATTCAAGTTAGAGATTGAATAGATAAATGTATACATCAAACTAGTCTTATCAATTGGTTTAGCTAGAAGCTTAAAAACAATTGTTTTGCTCCAGAACTACTTGCTTAATCTCATATGGGATATAATGTTATCCCAAAACTGACAAGAATATTACATATCACTTGGCAGCAAATGAATTATTAAATATGTGCAAGGAAATTAATGTAAATAATTGTTCAAAATAGTAAAACAAATCCACAATGAGAAGGAAGGTTCTCTCTTTCTTCTCTTTTCTTTTCTTTTTTTTTTTTTTGGATTTTGGTTTTGATAGGTAGTAGGCCTGTTAAGATTTGGAAAATTATTGTATTGTAAGAGTACAGACTGCATTTGATAAATGAATTGTATTTGATTAAAAAAGGGGCTTGTTTGACATGTGCACATAGTCACATAGTTTGTCTTTGGCACTTGACAATATAAAATGGTTAAAAGCAGGTGCATGAAAATTAAAAAGGAAAAAACTGTCATAACAGCTATATTTATATTCACAAGGCTTTTCAAATGCAAGCAATAACAAAATTTTCCAAAGTCCAAAAATTTTACAATTAAAAATGGACAAACCAATCATTTTTGTTATAATATTAACGTGGTTGTCATAAAATAAGCAAAAAGAACATTACCAAATAACATTTTCTTAGCTCTCAATAGTAAAATATTATATTATATTAATAGACGGTAAAATAATCAATGAAAACATATTGGAGCCAACGAAATTTCTGGCTTCCATGTGGATCCAACACTGCTGGTTAATATAAAAATAGACAAGATTGGAGGTATGCCTGTTGTTCAACAAATAAAGAGTTTAAACACTTGCTATAAAAAGAACTATATTAGTCTAATCTTCTGCAAATTTATTAGTTCAATGACTTGTTGGGTTGTTTCATACAACCACAACACCTAAATGGACAAGGGTTATAATTCAACAAGTCTATTACAATTAGCTAGAGGAACAAAAATTCAACATGCTATTACTATTTTCTTGTCAGCACCAAAAATGCATCTTACAACCAGGAAGCAGCACTTCCATAAGAACAAATATCAAAAAGAGATATATTTTGACAAAAAAACAAACACTTTGAAGATTAATGACAGAAGAACTACATCTAGATATAATATATAGCAGAAAATTGAAGAGGAAGTTCAATTGCACCCGGCACTCAATAACCATGCCACAACATGTTGGATGAAAACTCATGGAGTTCTATGAGTCCCCAAAACACAAAAAGACAATTCAAAATCTCCACAAAGGGATCAAAAATAACCTCACTAGCTAGGTGGGTCTCTTTCTAATTCCCAAAATCAAAAAGAGAGAGAATCAAAACAGGCTCAAATTGGGATATTGGCTTGTACATTTTTGTGAAGAAAAATGAATGAGAATAGAAAGAGACAATAGGGAGATTCGAATATATATATGTAAATACCTGTTTCTTGCCTAACTTAACAGCGGCTTCTTATAGCTAGCTTCCTTGCCCGAACTGCTTCCATAAAAGACATAAATTCTCTTAAACCTAGACTTAGTTTCTTCAAAATCCACACTTGGCAGTAGGCAGAGCCTTCCAAATCCACCTTTTGAGAATTGGGAACAATCAGTTTTAACCCTAAGAAACAATAGATTAATTTTGCTTTCATAGAACCCCAAAGGAACACGTTAAGACTATAATATTAGGAGAAATTAGTTTTGAGCGGAAGTTACCAATTTGAAGGACTCATGACACAGAAAATCCCGCTAGAGGGAAAACAAATTCTAAAAGAAATAAAATAATTCATTAACAAGGGTAATATTACCCTCGTCAAAGACTTTTAAAAATTGAAAAAATAAATTAAAAAATACCAATATATTACTTTTAAACAAAAGAATTTAATAATGGTAGTTAAAAATTAATTCAATTACGACCACTTATAGTATTGGTCATTATATATAAATTATTAACAAAGAAATTTTAATTTTATCGTTAATTCTTGATCGTTAAAAGTCATAATTCTTGTAGTGAATATATAATTATATAATTATGTAAAAAAAGCTTAGGATGTTTCTAATTTTAACATTTGGAGACTAAAAATTTTTGTCATCTCTTATATTTGTACTCTTAACTCACACTTCAGGGACGAAATATATAATTATTTCCTATATTTGAGATTTTTTTTATTTTTAATTATGATAGAAAAGTCGTCTCCAATTTTAAATGGTAATTCAATTAGGAATAAAAAATATATTAGTCTCCTATAATATAAAAAAATTATGATTCGAAGACCATAAAAAAAATTGGTTCCAAAAAATTATCCCCTATACTCACTTTTTTTGGTAATGGAGACACCTAGATGAACAATCACCTCACAAGGACAAGCCCCTACACAAGAGAACTACTATAGAAAACTCACAAGAGTGAAAGACAAGAAAGGAATGATACATGAAAACTACCACTAAGAAATTGATAGGCAAGCTCTTTCTTCCCATTTCCAAGATATTGGAGCTTCAATGACATGATCTGATGATTTATTGTGTCAAAAACCAACGTATCTAAGTCAAACACGTGCCATACCTCCAAAATAACACAATTACAAGTTGTCACAAAAAAACTTTTTGTCATGACAATGCCACTGTTTTGTCATAATATTTAGCTTTTTAATGACGAACTACAGATCATCATAAGGAAATTCGTAACAAAATATTAAATTTCTTGTTGTGTTGTAATAACAAGAAAATTATCTCTCAAACCCTAAAATTCAATTATACCCAATAAACTCACCTCCCAAATAAATGGAATAAAAAAAGCTCTCAAAATTCAAGTACAAAGTAAGCACTGCTTGCATATTTATAGAGCACTTGGGGCCTATTTTATAGAGAGAAAAAGGAGAGGAAAATGGCAAGGAAAGAGAAAAAGAGTAATTTATTTATTTTATTGGAGGGGAAAAGGGAGAAAGAAAAATTAAATGTCAAATTCTTTTGTTTTGTAAAAAAAAAATGAGTAAGAAAAGGAATTGTAAAGATTTGTGTGGAAAACACTATTTATTTTTTTTAATTTTTCTTTTATACTTTTTTTTTCTCAAATAGTTATTTTTAATATAATTTTATTTATTCAATATGAATATAATAGTAAAAATATAATAATTTTTTTCTCACTTTTTTTTCTTTAAAACATTAAAAATAAATAAATTCTTTTTTTTTTCTGTGTAAAAAAAATTGATAAGAAAAAAAAAATTATAAGAATTTTACTTTTTTTAGGAGACAGGCAGGCAATAATTTCTTTGACGAGAAGAAATTGGACACGGCAAAACTTGCCAATTAAGTTGCCGCACTCCATAAGACGTAATGATGAAGGTATTTCTATGGGCCATTCTCATGCATTATTGTGTAACATCAGCAATTCAAGTCAAGAATAGCATTTAAGCTATTATCCCCAACAAATTTCTTTTATCCATCAATATTTTCTTTTTTTTTTTCTACGCTGCTATTGATTTCTTGTTTTTTTTATTAAATCCCTATATTTTTATTTTTCTACACGTTAAACCATTATTTAAGGCTAACTGTT
Source organism: Hevea brasiliensis (assembly GCF_030052815.1). Taxonomy (NCBI): domain Eukaryota; kingdom Viridiplantae; phylum Streptophyta; class Magnoliopsida; order Malpighiales; family Euphorbiaceae; genus Hevea; species Hevea brasiliensis. Next base: position 16,119,315 of record NC_079500.1, on the reverse strand, counting down.
AGGTCAAGAATTACCCAAAGCTCATTTTAAGGAAAAATTAAACTATGAAATATTTATGATTTCATTCTTCAAACAGTAAAATTAAAATTGGTAACTCTATACAAAAAATATATAATAAATATAAAAAGTAAACATTAATTATAAATAATAAATAAATGAAACATATAAAAATTCTATAAACTCAATTGTTTTACGAAAAATAATTTATACATAGAAAATATTTTTAAAAAAATATATTTCATGAAAATATATATTGTTATTTGATTTTAATATTGAATTAATAATATGTGTTGATTTTATATATGTATAAATATTATCATATTTTAATAAGATTATTAAAATTTAAAAAATAAAAAAGACTTTTTTTAAAAAAATTATTTTTATTTAAAAATGACTTAATTTTTTTAATAAAAAAATATTTTTCATTAATTAATTTTTTATGTGCCACAAACATTAAACAATACAAAAAATTTTCCTGAAACAAACGAATTCAAAGTATACAATATTTTTTTATTGATCGTAGTGTGCCACTTTTAGGGGTGTGTAAACGGTTGGTTCGATTCTGAATCAAATCAAATTAAATCAATAAAACTGAAAATAGAAAATCAAGAATTTTAAAAAATCAAACCAAATCGATAAATATCGGTTCGCTTTTAAACCGATCAAATCAAATTTTGTAAGATTTCATATTTTCAACATTAAATCTCAATAACAAAAACATAAAAAAAAACCTTAGAAATTAGAACTAAAAAATCTTAGGGTTTCATATATATATATATATATATATATATATATATATATATATATATATATATATATATATGTATATATAATTTCAGTTTAGTTTGATTTCTTTTATTTTTTATGAAAAAAATCGAACTGAACCGATTAATCAAAATTATTAAAATTTATAAATCGAATTGAATCGATTGAATTTTAAAATTGAACTGATTAAATCAAACTGACTTAATTCAGTTCAATTTTTAGTTTAGACCAAAATCTGATGCATCCCTAGTCACTTTACCTAGTAAAATTTCTTTTATTTACCATTTGGTTTTACTTTTTCGATGAAAAAGTTATTAAAAAGAAAAGAAAAGAAAATTAAATACTACTATATATACAGAGGGAGTGAAAGAGAGATGGGTTGCAATGAGGGAAGAAATGAGGAGGTTGGAAATGTCCGTAACTAACTGCAGTTGTTGCCAACATGTACCACCTCTGGATTTCTTCCCAATATATCCTCCTCGCCATCCATTCCACTGTTGCCACTGCTTCCCTAGCTGCTATTTTTGCCAACAAAATAAACTTGCATTTGGTTACTGCGTTCCTACCTGTTCTGCTTGCCGACTTCCACCACACGACCGCAGAACAACTGAACCAGACCGCGGCGGAACAACCGAACCAGACCGCGGCGGAACAATTGAACATGGGGACGGCGAACCAAATAAACCAGTCGGAGGCAGAACAACTGAACCAGATGGAGGAGGACCCGACGAACCATGTGGGACAGAAAACCTCATCCAATTTCCCATTCCGACAAATCCTTCCTGGAGTAATCTCTCTTACTCTCTGTGTTTCTCTCTAACTGCAAAACATATTTCCTCCGCTTGACTAGAGTTGACGAAAAAGTTTTTGGTACCCAAAAGCTAAGCATAATTTGGTGAAAAATCAAAGCTTTAATTTTCAAGTTTTTAATTATTAGCTAATTTGGACTGAAGATTTTTCTGGGATTACTTATTTTACAAAAAGAGATTAAACTTTACAAATTTTGAATATAGTTAAAAAAATAATGACACTTCATAAAATATTAGAACATATAAATATAATTTTTTTATAAAATTAATATATAAGACACTATTTTAAATTAACAAACAATGAGTATTGTTATTTGTATTTTGTAATAAAAATATAAATAACACCATTCGCATTATTTTTAATTTAGGAAAATATATTATTATATTGATCTTATAAAAACAAATTATATCTATTTTCGGTGAAGTACATCATTTTTATTTAATTTAATATATTTTTTATAAAATAAAATCTTTTACATAAATTAAACATCACTTTAAAATTTGAGAGATAAAATACATAAATTTCGTAAAAATTTGAAAATTTTTAGTGAAATAAAATAAGTATAAAAGCCACTTAAAAAATTAATTATATCAAAAAATTATTTTATTTATTAATATGATTAGTCTAGTCTGTAAGGATGAGAGTCCTTCTTTATTATTTGAAATTTATTTTAAAAAAAAGAACCTTTTATTTACAGATTCACAAATCTATTACTAAATTAGTTGTTAATAATATGAATTAGTATTGGATTCATTAGTAATCTATTGTTAAAACCTTCTAGCGATGGGAGTTTTGGCAATGAATAATTGCTAATTCATTGGACAATGTGTTAATGACAGATTTTAATACATCATTAAAAATATAAATCAGTGACTAATCCATCATTAATCAATATTATTAGCCATAAAATTTTAATTTGTCGCTAAATATCATCTTTTCTTGTATTAATTGTTCAACCCCATGTAGGAAAGCTCTCGAATTATTTTTCTATTTCAAATTTTTAATCTTGAAGAGGATGTAAACAAATATATAAGTCTAATTTTAAATAATATAAACAAGAAAGATTAGATATTGATGTATGTTTTAGTACTAAATTATTACATTTAAAATTGTAAAACCAGGGAAAAGAACGTTAGCTTTAAGTCAAGTTTAATATAATATGAATTTATCTAAATATATATAATTTTTTATGGACATATAAATAAATAAATAAAATTTTCTAAAATTTATAATGTATGATTTTAGTGGGCTTGCCATTTAAATATATATTTTTAGTTGTATAACTTTATAAATATTCATTGGGAAATTTCAAATATATCATCAATAAATTATCTATAAATAGATCTTAGATTTTTTATACTATTAGTCCAGTATTTGCATAGGATCGAGACAAATTAAGTTGCTTGAACTTCATCTAATTATTCTTATTGCGACAAATATTTGATATGGACTAATTTTGAGTGAATTGAATTGAATTAATTCATCAGGTAACCCAAAACTTTATGGTTGGGGAATTCAGCACTTAGTAGTGAATGTGAGGAGTACAGTGATATTTTCGTCCCTGATGGTCAGTTTGGGCGGAGGTGGCAATATAAGAATAGTTAAATAGTTGAATATTTTTATTTGTATTGACCCATATGATAGAATTGAATTGAACTGATTGTGTATCTTTTTATCTATCAGGTAGAAAAAGCAAGGGTGATACAGGCGTCGCTGTTTGCAATGGCAATAAACACACTTTTGCAGATTTGTTTTGGTGCTCGGCTTTCTGTGTCGATGGAAACATCCCAAGCTTACATTATCCCTATAATTTCCATTGCTTTATCAACTTGCAGTAATTTTGATCACTTACTCGATCCCCATCAGGTTGGTTGGCTTTCTTTATTTTTAATTTAATTTTATTATTATTATTATTATTATTATTATTATTATTATTATTATTATTATTATTATTATTAAAAGTAAAAAGCAAAAAGAGAAAGAAAAAGCCTTTTATAAAAGAAAAAGTAACCTTTTATACACACACACATATATATATATATATATTAATAAAAAATTAATAAAAAAAGATATTTAAAAAATAAAAATTGAATCAAACGCATGCTAATTATTTGCCTGCATAACATACACAAATTTGTCTCCTTTTTCTTAAAAAAAATAATATTAATTTAATTTTTTTTATTCAAACTTCATAGTGATTGATTCAACTCAAATAAATCAACTTCAAGTTAAATTGTCAAATTGCCCTCCTACTATTGAATATATTCTGTTAGCTTTTATGGGTTGATTTGGTATTATCAGGGTTTGAACTATTCATGCGACGTGTACAAGGAGCAAGTCTCATTTCGTCTTTCTTTCAAATGGTGATTGGTTTCTCTGGTTTGGCGAGATATTTCGCAAGGTATAAATTAATTACTAAATTTGGGATCGATATTCATTCATTATTTACTTGCTCAACCAGCTTTGGTTTCTATGTGTTTTTATATGGCAGACACCTTAGCCCTCTTGCTTCAGTTCCTCTTGTAACACTCACGGGACTTGGGCTGTACGTCCGTGGATTTCCACTGGTAAACACATCTAAAACTCCCAATTCAACTACTTTTCCATTTTAGTAATTATTTTTGTAATGTGATCTTCCATCGGTTGGTTTGTTGCTTGTAGTTGGCTAGGTGTATTGAAATTGGACTCCCAGCTTTAGCTCTATTGGTTTTCTTAACTCAGGTAACATGCTTCATCATTTCTGTTCCAAGCAACTTCATTAGAAAGATTTCACATGCATCAAACCTAATTCAACTTATCAGTGAATTTCAACAAATTTACTGAACTTCAATTGGCATATAAAGACTAATTTTCTTTTATATTAGGATTTCACAGGCATCTAATCTATTGCTAAATTTTAAATTTTATTTGCCTACTTTATTTCTAGAATTATATTAGACACCAATTAGGTAGATATGGATTTCAAGTAATGAGGTAAAGGAATTTGACATTATGTTTCACTTAAATCCAAGTTCACGTATACTTTAAGTTCAGCGATTACCTTGAAATCCAATATAAATTAAGTGAATTTGGGTAAAAGCCCGAGTGTTTTGATACCTAGTTGGATGAGATATATCTATTTGAGAAGGGAAAGACTATATAAATTGTAGATACAAGTTAGCTGGAGAGCATATAACATATACTGTGCTGTGTGTTTAATTTTCAGAATGGTTTTACCTAATACTCTTAGTGTTCTATCTTGCTGATTGCAGTTTCTTCCCCTTATCTGGAAAGCAAAAAAAGAGATAGTTGGTCAATTAGCAATCATACTTTCTGTGGGAATTGTATGGACCTATGCAGAGATTTTGACAGTAGCTGGTGCATATGATAATACATCTCAAGAAAGACAAATTAATTGTCGTACTGATAGTTCTAGTCTCAATGGTGCTGCTCGTTGGTAAAGCTCCAATTCTACCAACTAAAATTTGAATTCATCTCTATTGTGATTTTACTGGAAAGTTATGCTTCAACCATGTGAGGAGGTCCAGATTCAGTAAAGCCATCAATTATATTTTGCTTCACTATATGCTGGATAAACCATCAAGAAACACAAATGAATTGTCATTCTGATAGTTCTGGGCTCATTGGTGCTGCACCTTGGTAAAACTTAAATTCCACCAACTAATTTGATTTCTTCTCTACTGTGATTTTGTTGGTTTAGTAGTTGTTTAAAAGTTATGCTTCCATCAAGTGGGGAGCTCCAGATTCAGTAAAACTATCAGTTATATTTTGCTTCACTATTTGCAGGATAAAGATTCCACAACCATTTCAATGGGGAATTCCCATTTTTGAAGTTGGCGATGCTCTTTCAATGATGGCTGCTTCTCTTGTAGCTGTTATTGAGGTTATATACATATTCTTCGAAATTCATTGATCCTTTTCTATACGTTCGTCAAAAAAAAGGTATCTTTAATCTATGAGGCCGCGGCTTTGTCTTTTTGATTTAATTTTATGTTTCTGCAGTCTTCTGGTACATTTTATGCAGCATCAAAATTAAGCGGTGCTCCTCCTATACCTCCCTCTGCACTGACTCGTGGTATTGGCATTCAGGTAGGAATTAATCATGTGATGTTGCATTATTTTCTTTTAAGATCTTTAACATTCTGTAATTCTCCATCACTTGTTTTAACTTTCATCAACATACAGGGAATTGGAACTATGATAGATGCAGTATTTGGTACAGGAAATGGCTCCACTGCTTCAGTGCAATGACTTTAAACTTTGGACAAAATCTAATGTATTATGATAGTTGCTTTTGTTGGTGAAGAGATTTCTAATACGAGAGTTTTTGATACTCTGAACCTCTATTTGACATGAGGAAACAGGTTTATATGTATATTGTGTGTTAGAATTATAAGTCAAAATATTAGTGGATTTTGGAGAGAACTTTTTCTAATTTAGTGTGAGAAATATTTCTTAATAGAATTAAGAAATATTTCTTAATAGAATTAAGAATTATTTCCTATATTAGAGTAGAACTCCTTTTTTAGTGTTATTTCTAAATTGAGTGTGATTCCTAATTAGATTAGAAATGAGGAAATCAAAACTATAAATAGAAGAATGGTAGAAAGATTATTTGGTTTCAGCCCATGGAGTGAGTGGCTTTGCTAATTGCTGAGGAGTAGATTTGCCTATTGAGGAAGGGCTCTTGCCTATTATAGTCTCATTGCGGAAGAAAGGTTTTGGTCTAAGATAGAGAAATGCATAGTGCAAGACTAAGAGACTATTGCTCTTTATAGTTGAAGACACCTTTTGTGGTGATATAGTTAAAGTGATAAATATATTGGATTATGTCTAAAGGAGAATGAGAATACTAACTAATGTATTTACTATGAGTAATTATGACGTGAGAATTTTCTTGGGTGTAATTAGATTGATAGGTAAATAGCTTTACGCTTATAGTTGATTGATTATTTATTTGTTATAGTAGAAGATGGCATACATATGGGTTTGACCCTATGTTGAGAGAGTGAACCACATAAATATTAGTATTTTATGTGTTTACTTTATTTCTTTGTATTTTACACGCTTCTGCGATACACAACATTGTGTCAATTGATTTGGATTTGCTGCTATGGTTATTTGCCCACAATTGCTAACATAAAAATTGCAGGACATATTAAGTTGATGTCCTAAACTTAGCAATCTTTTTTGTACTAGTTCTATGAGCTAATTATGTATTTTTTTTTTTTAATTTGCTCTTACAGGGAAGATGCGGGTCTTTTAGAATTAACAAAAGTAGGAAGTCGGAGGGTCGTTATAGTATCAGCAATCATTATGGTTTTCTTTTCCATTTTAGGTGCAGTATTCCTCATACTGCAATATTTTACTTTCTGATTTATCTTATCTCAATCAATCTACTTATAGTTGTACTCCTATTAAGCTTTATTTTTTTTTTTTTTTTTTTTTTTTTTTTTTTTTTTTATCATCTCATTTCTGCTTAAATAAAGTTGCAAATAGAGTATTAGTATTGTTTAAGTTTGCTCACAGGAAAAGTTGGGGCTTTTTTCTCTTTAATACCATTGCCAATTGTGGGAGCTCTTCATACTTTCCTCTTCCCCTACGTGGGTATGTCTCGCCTCGGCTAATTATAATTTTTGTATCAAAGATATGGTCGAATTTTGTGTTTTCATTAATGAAAAAGTTGCAAACTAATGTTTACTATGACAGTATAACTGATTTTACAAAGGAAGAGAAACTAGTGAAAGTGATATTAAATTTCCTAACAATCTCAACTTGATCAATTAGGACACAAAATATTGCTGAAAATCAACATAATACTATTTAGGTTTTTTCGGATAGTAATACTGTTTAGGATTTTTCAAATGGTTAAGAGATTACTTATTACAGCTTCAGCTGGGCTTCAATATCTCCAGTTTTGCAACGTGAATAGCTTTAGATCAAAGTTCATTCTAGGCTTTTCTCTCTTCATGGGTCTTTCTGTGCCTCAATACTTCAAGGAATATGTTTTTCTTTCTGGTCATGGACCTGTTAACACTGGCTTCACCTGGGTACGTGTATTTCAAATGCAACTTTCTCTTAATAGTGTAAACATATTTATCTTATTAAACAAATGCAGATTCATACTTTAATGATGAAGCTCTTATGATTCTTTACTTCCAGTTCAATGACATAATCCAAGTGATTTTCTCATCCCCACCAACAGTCGCCCTTATAATTGCTTTCTTTTTGGATCGGACTCATACTCCTAAGGCCCACTCGACCAGGAAAGACAGTGGCATGGATTTGAAAGAGCAATATGATGAGTCGGAAATGACTCAACAAATCTATAAGATAATTACTTCACTTGATGATTTATGCTCTTAATTCTAATTAATATGCTTCATCCACTGTACATGAAATAATAGTTACAATTCATATTTTCTCTTACCAAGAGTCTATCACGTTGCTCTCTTGTGGCAAGTTGTGGCAACTGAAAATATAGTACATGTTATAATGTTGATTTTTAGCTTTGGGTTTTTTTTTTTTTTTTTTGAAATGCATTGAAAGGCCCCAAGACACTCAGAAGAAAACAATGCAACAAGATCCGCAGGAGGGTTAACAACCTAATTACAAGCCAACTAAAAGTTAAGACATAACTTAGCCACCATATCAACTGCCTGATTAGCAAATCTCTTGACAAGGGAAAAAAATACCTGTGAGAACTTGGGAATAAGAGCAACAATTGCTTGAATTAAAGCTTGAATTTCCCAATAAAGGCATTGAAGAGGATTCTTCAGAGTCGAAATAAGGATGGCCTAGAGATGAGTAACCAAACGGAAATTGCTGTCTTCACAGCTAAAAGCCCTAAACCCAGGGAAAGATTTGTGAAATAATTTTTGGGACTTCAGAGAAGAGTCATTGAGGTTTCGATAGCATTAGAATGCCAAGAAAATACTTCTGGAATTCTATTAATCGGTACAGACAATTTTGGCTCCTTAAGCCAAACAAAGGGTATTTTGATCATTTTGTCTTCAGAGATGATTTTTGATTGACTTATCCAGTTAAATAAATAATTATTATGACATAAAATATTAATAAATATTGCTAAAAATTTAATTAAAAATGAGTAGAAAAGAAAAGAAGAGAAAATGAAGAAAATTAGAATTTTGACATCACTATGATGTCATCAAAGTTCCTTCCACCAATCACAATTTAACTAATTAACTAAAAGGATAAAAATGACATAAAAATGAGATAAAAACCAAACAAACCAGCAACCTTCTTCTCCATATGAGCTGGCCAACATAGGAAGAGAGAGAGAGAGAGAGAGAGAGAGAGAGAGAGAAAACCTCCATGGAAGCCATGATTCCAAGCTTGAGTTCACCTGACAAACCACCATAAAACCTCATCTTGTCTTCACAAAAATTGACCCTTACCACTAGAGTAAGACTTGGACGGCAAAAAGAATTAGAAATCAAGAAGTTTAGGAAGTTGGGAATTGCACACAAAGATGTTAGTGTCATATTTCTTACCTTTATTCCCTTTTAAGCATGAATTCAAGTTAAGTTAGGTTAGAAATTGATGAAAAATGAAGTAAATATGCATGCTTAGGTTTCATGGAATTTTGGCTAGACTTATGAGAGTGAGAGTTTGAGGGCTTTGATGGATTTGAATGGTTTAGAAATGGTGTTTCATGTGTATACATCAATTAGAAATTGATTAGTATACCTAATGTGATATGTGTTGTGTAAATCTTGAATTGGAGCTAGGCTTTGATATAGAAATTAGGAATTAATTATATGTTGATAAATTGTTAATGTTGAGACCAATTATGGACTAATTGAAGTGCATGGAATGTGATTTGTCGATGGTAGTAGTGTGGGAAGGTGGTATTGGAAGTGTTGCTCTTATGCAGGGAATTCTGGACCTATGAGTCCAGTGTGTTTAAATGAACATAAGTAGAGCTAGATAGCTCCAATTGGTATGAGGCCAACTGGATATGAAATTTAAGACCTTAAGCCACATTTTTAGTGAAGAAACCATGCCCAGAAAACTAACCTAAGTTGCCCTAAAAATTGACCTAATCCGAGTAACATACATACTGCCCTGGAAAATTAATCAAACAAACAGTATTTGTTCATTTGACCATATCTCAGTGTAGAAATATCCAATTGACCTGAATTTTATATCAATGGAAATATTAGACAATTTATAACAACTTTCATGAAGAGCACAAACTCAAATTCTGAACCTAACCAATTCAAATTGCTAGTCTAAGTTAGGACACCAAATCTAGTAGAATCAAATTTGCCCAGAAAATCTGGGTAAGGACCAATCCGGCTAGTTGTGGTAAATTAACCATAACTTGAGCTATAAAACTTCAAATGGAGTGATTCAAAAAGGAAATTAAAGAAGACACATAAAGGAACAATTTTGATGAAGAAAAGTTTACCAAATTCTCACTATAGCTTAGACCAATAGAACAGTAAACATAGAACACAAAAACGAATTTTTTGAAAATACTTCTAGAAGGCTTTGATTTGCAATTGGCAATCAATGTCAACAAACTTAGAACCCAAAATGTGGTTTAAAAATGTATCAAACATTTGTGTACATATTATGAATTAAAAAGTCAACCTTTGAAGGGAAATGGTCAAGTGAATAGTAACTACCAAAAACTTAAGTTGCTAATGGGGTTAATGGTAACCCACTTAAGGGATTTAATGTATGCCCAAATTATGAGAATAGATAGATGGGAATTGTATTCTCTATTAGTAGTATGCCCTAGAACATATCATTTAGTATGTATCTTGTACATGTTTTATTAATAAAAAAAAGGGCATTTTCACTTTTCCATTTACATAACATATTTATGTGTAATAGAAAAGGTCCATTGATATTTTGTTAGAAATTCTATTCTTAAGTTGTTAAGAATATGAGTGACAATATTTCTAGCACAAAGTATCATAAATTGGTTCATAATCGAGGATACTTCACAATAAGGACATGACTTATCCAGAAAGATTATAATCTTGTTTGTTCCCAAGTTGTTTATATGAGATGTAAATAAGATGGAATGGTGAGTCTCATGCCATATAACAAACATGATAGGCACTTATGCATGATAAGTAGGCCGAACCAGTGACACTTATGACAAGCACGTGGAGTTTACTCTTGTCAATGCATTGTCATAAATCATATCAGTGCATATAATCTTTAGACCTGAGATAACACGATTATCTTGTATATAGGTAGTTTGAGTTTGATACTACTTTCATACTTGTACTATGTATGGGTATATGGGCATATGTTGGCTCCTACTAGTTATATATGGAGGTAGGTGTTGATCAAGATGGAATCTATTACCCTAAGTAAATAGGGATAAAATCCTATGTTCATTTAACTGTTCTTGATGTTTCAAGTTCCTGGCCAGGACAGACAGATTTAATCAGAAAAGAGTTTCTGATGAGAAAATCTTTTTAATCAAAAATTAGAATTAAAAGAGAACATATTATTCATAGCAAATAGGGTTTGACATAAACCATAACTCCAGCTCGAATTGGGATTTTATAATAGAGAGATTCTAGTGCATGGTAACATATGATTAAAGGTTCATTTAAGGTATTCCTTATTACTGATTGGGTGGCCATGGCATGCTATGCTAGGTATTAACCGTGGTCTATGAGGTGCCTAAATAATTTAGAGAAATCATTTATGGTAAGAAAGAGTTCTGATGATATTAAGAGTTAATATCATATCTCATTGCCAATTAGTGATGAGCCTAGTGAGTCACACACATACACAAGATAATCACCAAGTTAAATGTGATTTAATTGATTAATTAAAGAGTTTAATTGATTAATTAAATAGGTTTGGTTTGCAATGAGACTGCAAAGTCCCTAACTTGACTTGAAACCAAATCTAGGTTATTGGATGTATAGTATAAGTTAAATTTATATTTAAAGTGTTTAAATATGAATTTAATTATGAGAAATTAATTAATAGAGATTAATTAATTAATTTATATTTAATATAAATTGATTAGAAGAGGAGAAATAATTATTTTGGGTTGAGAACTCAAAATTACAACACAAGGGTAATTTGGTCATTTCACAGGGTGACATGTGACACAATGAGATGGTGACACATGGCACCATATAAGCTTGCCATTTGTCTTCCAATTATGCATGATGATCAAAGTCAAGATTAAACCTAGCTTTAACACTTGGCTTAATGTGATTAGGTCAATTAAAATTAAGGTGCAATTAGAAGATGACATGTGGCAAGGGTTTTAAGTGATGACCCAATTATATAATGTGATGTTATGAAAGAATAAAGTAACATTCTGATTATTCCAAAGAGCTGCCGCCACCCTTGAAGCCTTCTTCCTCTCTTCTTCTTCTTCTTTTATCAATTCAAAGAGAATTGCCCATATTCTCTTGAATTAAAATTGCTAGAAATTGTTTCTAGTGTCCTGTATACATCTATAACCTCTCTAAAGGCAAATCCCTAATTTCTATTTAGTTGGCAAGGCTTGAGAAGCTGTTCAAGGGGTTGCCATTAGTGATCTTGGTGTGGACAAGCTAGAGGGACAACATTTGGGGTCCTAGGTGCTTCACAAAGGTACCAAACACATCTACAGTGCATCAAAAGGTTAGTGCACATGTTCTTGAATTAATCTAGGGTTCTAATAAATTAATCTGTTAATTCAAAAATCTTAAATGCAAATGTAGATTAATACATATTAAAAGGGCTTTAATATACAATTGAATATTGAAATCAATTAGGCAAATAATGAATCTTGCATGATGCATGAGACCCTAGAAGAAAATTTTTTGAATTTAATGTTCTAATCTAATAATTTTCATGCTTTCGCTCCTTCAATTGGTATCAGAGCCACTATATTTGCCATTTAGATTATTTAATATATGATTTAATTTTGTGATTCGATCATAAGATGATTGTTTCATTGCTGGTTGGACCAACAAAGGTGGCGGCTTGGTTATCACCATGATGGTGCGCACGGTTTGGCCATGTTTGATGAGTCTAAGCATGAGCATGGTGTTTGGGTTTTGAATGTGTAATTGTTGTATGATCTAAGGCCTATCCTATGACTAATTAAAATGTTTAATTAGGAGTTTTAATCACACAATTAAATTTTGATTCAAATCTAAATTTTTAAATTTGGTTGAATGAGATTCAAATCTGAATTTTTAAATTTGTTTGAATGAGATTCAAATCTGAATTTTTAAAATTGTTTGAATGAGATTCAAATCTAAATTTTTAAATTTGTTTTGAATAAGATTCAAATCTGAATTTTTAAATTTGGTTGAATGAGATTCAAATATGAATTTTTTAGTTGAATATGAGATATTCAATTTAATTTTAGTATGTATGTTTTATTTAATTGTTAAATGATAATATGCATGATGGATGATCATGGACAATAAAAGACCAATGTAATTGGATTTATTTCTTTTATTTTTCTTTGGGTTGTAAATTAATTAATTTATTTTGGTGGCATATATTATAAAGGTTGTAATATTTTTGAGTTGTAATTTCATTTATTTGAGGACTTTAAAGTCTATGTTTTTATAAATTTGCCTTGTTATGCCAAGGATTACAATGTAATGGATTGCAAGAAAATCAAAGAGGTCAAGAGCATTGGTAGGACAAGTGAGAGAAATTCAAGATCAAAGCATTGGTAGGACCAGTGAGAGAAATTCAAGATCAAGTGTTGATTATGTACTCCTTCAACAGCTCTTGTAAAATAAATGAATGAAATGCACCTAGGAATGCCCTGATTCAATTCTTGGATTCAATTCTTGGTGGCTCAAAATTGAATCCCTTAGAAAGTCCATGATCATACCATATTTATATATGTTTATCCATGAATGCATGAGATGTATGGAAATATATGCAAGTATATGATATATGCATGCTAATTGGATAATATGCAAAGTGAGACCATAATAGTAATTAGGCCGACCACAAAATCTTCCAAACAAATGATTAAGTTGAAAATGGTATAATTAAAGATAATTATCTCATGGGCCCTCCATTGAGGCAATTATTTTAAGAAATTTTAAATACTTGCATATGATGCAATTAATTTAAGAGATTTTCTTAAGAATAATTGTTAAGCATGAGATGTTGTAAATATATAAATGGTTTGGTGGCCAATAATGGATGTTCCTGAGGACATTAAAATTATTTGCATGTTTACTGGCTCAATGGGATCAACTTAACTAATGCAAGATAAGTCAATAATGGATGTGCCTGAGATTTTGAGCATTAGGGGCTAGGTAAATGATTGAACCTCACATGAGATGTGATGGGCAAGGAGTTGCTTACTTACAGTTTATTATAATTCCAATAATGGATGTGCCTGAGGATGATCAATAAGACTATAAGAATTCAATCACCCACTAGAAATCCATCCAACTAGGATTTTCGTTTTCTACTTTGGAAGTGTAGGATTCGCTAAGTTAGTGGAAGGACCAATTTGATTAAAAGACTATAATCATTTTGGTTAAATACATGATACATTTACTAATTAATCTGGTTATTTTCTACAGCTAATTTTTTGATAATAATGAGCACACCACAACCACCACCATCCAATATCCTTGCGAGTATACTTGATCACAGTAGATTGACAGGACCTAATCTTTCTGATTGGCTAAGAAATTTGAAACTTGTCCTGAACCTTGAACATATATGATATGTTCTAGACTCAAATGTTCCTGGTTCCTTACCTCTAGAGGCCACTCAAGAGGAATATGATACTTTGGACAAGTGGAAGGAGCATGATATGAGAGCTAAGTGTTATATGCTTGCTTCTATGAGTAATGAGTTACAGAAGCAGCATGAGAACATGCATAGTGCAAGTGAGATCGTCCTTCACCTACAAGAGTTGTATGATGAACATAGCAGGAATGTCAGGTATGAGATATCTAGGCAGCTATTTCGCATGAGGATGTCTGAGGGACAAAATGTTGGGGATCATGTGCATAAGATGATTCAGCTTATTGAGTAGCTGGAACATCTTGACTTTAACATGGATTTCCAACTGTAGATGGATTTGATCCTTCAGTCCCTTCCTGAGTCATTTGGGAATTTTGTGACAAATTTCCATATGACTAAGCAGGAATGCACCTTGGTTGGTTTACTTAACATGCTGGTTATTGCCCAAAGAATATGTCGGGCAATAAAGGAAAAGAGGTAGCTTTGATTGCATCTTCTTCTACTGGAAAGTCCAACAAGAAGAAGGGCAATAAGAAAAAGAAACCTCAAGTTCCAAGATCTTCCAAGAAGATAGCCAAACAGAAAACAAAGACCAAAGCTGACAAAGGCAAGGGAAAGTGTTTCCACAGCTAGAAGGATGGGCACTGAAATAGGAACTGCCCAGAGTATAGCAAACAGTAGCACCTTGCATGCTCGAGATGTTAGACTCCGGATTGGCGATGGCTCAACTGTTGAAGCTTTAGCCATAGGATCTAAATCTTTTTATATGTCTGGACATGTTTTGTGTTTGAATAATATCTTATATGTACCTGATGCTATTAAGAACATCACTTCTATATCTAGTTTGACTAAAAATGGCTATGAATTTCAGTTCACAGATGATGTTTGCAATATTTATTTTGAAAATAAATATGTTGGCTCGGGTTATATGCATGATGGTCTTTATTATGTGGATAATAATAATAAACACAAAATGAATGCAAGCAATCTAAAAGAATGCAATGCCATGGTGAAAATCAACTCAAGTTCAAAATATATTTGGCACTTAAGATTAGGTCATGTTGCAGAAGATATGATTGCAAAACTGGAGAAAATGGGGATTCTATCCTCATTGGGTTCTGAACCTACTCCAACTTGTGAATCCTGCCTTCAGGGCAAAACGACCATATCACCCTTTGTTGGACAAGGGCTAAGAGCTGAAAATATTTTGGAGCTAATACATAATGATGTATGTAGTCCATTTAAAGAAATGGCTAGAGGTGGTTTTCATTACTTTATTACCTTTGCTGATGATAAATCAATGTTTGGGTATTTGTATTTGATGAAATATAAACATGAATCCTTTAAAAAGTTTAAAGAATTTAAATCTGAAGTAGAAAATCAAACAGGAAAAAGTATTAAAGCTCTTCAATCAGATCATGGAGGTGAATACTTAAGTACTAAATTTAATGAATACTTGAAAGAGCATGGCATTGTTTTCCAGCTGACTCCTCCAGGAACACCACAGCTGAATGGTGTATCTGAAAAGAAAAATTGTACTCTATTAGATATGGTACGTAGTATGATGAGCTATACTGATATGCCAATCTCCTTTTGGGGATTTGCATTAGAATCAGCTTTGCATATTCTGAATAGGATTCCATAAAAATCAGTATCTTCCACACCTTATGAGATATGGCATGGAAGAAAACCAAGTCTTAAGCATGTTAAAATTTGGGGTTGTCCAGCTTATATCAAAAAGCTGAACACTGATAAATTGAAAACCAGATCAGAAAAAGGTCAATTTGTTGGATATCCAAAAGAGAGTTTTGGATATTATTTTTATTTGTCTACATCACAAAAGGTTATGGTAAGTAGAGATGCCACATTTCTTGAACAATATTTTGTTCAAGAAGGAGGCAAAAGAAGGCAAATAGAGTTAGAATTGGAGAATTCTGACCAACTAATAGATCGGATGGATATAGATCCATCTAGTCAACCTACATCTATTGATGAAACATCTATAACTGTTCCTCGCAGATCAACCAGGATATCTCACCCACCAGTGAGATATGGTTTTCTTCATGAAGAAGAACAAGAGTTGTTTACTCATGAAGAAGTAGATCATGGAGATGATCCACTTACCTATGAAGAAGCTATATCAGATATAGACTCTTCAAAATGGATTGATGCTATGAAATCCGAGATTAATTCCATGTATAAGAATCAAGTTTGGGATCTTGTTGACCCACCTGAAGGTATAGTACTTATAGGGAACAAATGGGTTTTCAAGAAGAAAATTGGTTATGATAGAAAGGTAGAGACCTATAAAGCAAGGCTAGTAGCGAAAGGGTTTCGCCAAAGGTAAGGAATCGACTATGAGGAGACTTTCTCATCTGTTGCCATGCTTAAATCAATTAGGATTTTATTAGCAATAGCTGCATACTATGATTATGAGATTTGGCAGATGGATGTCAAAATAGCTTTTCTCAATGGATACATTGAAGAAAACATTTTCATGGAACAACCTAGGGGTTTTGAATCCCAAGATGGTTCCAAAGTATGCAAGCTAAAGCGATCCATTTATGGGTTGAAATAAGCTTCGAGGAGTTGGAACATCCGTTTTGATGAAGCCATTGAGTCATTTGGTTTTATCAAAAATGAGGATGAACCATGTGTATATAAGAAGGTTAGTGATAATGCTATCACTTTCCTTATCTTATATGTGGATGACATTTTGTTGATGGGTAATGACACAGGTATGTTAACAGCTGTAAAGGTATGGTTGTCAAATACATTCTCCATAAAAGACGTAGGGGAGGCAACCTATATTCTTGGGATTCGCATCTATAGAGATAGAGCGAAAAGAATAATTGGTTTATCCCAAAGTCTATACTTGGAAAATGTGTTAAAGAGGTTTATAATGCTTGATTCCAAGAGAGGATTGTTATCAATGAGACATGGTATCCACCTTTTTAAAGAGATGTCTCCAAAGACACCTGAAGAAAGAGATAAAATAGATAGGATTCCATATGTTTCGGCTATTGGAAGTTTGATGTATGCAATATTGTGTACTAGGCCGAATATCGCATATGCTATTAGTTTGACTAGCAGGTTTCAATCCAATCCAGGTTTGGAACACTGGATAGCTGTCAAGAATATTCTTAAGTACTTGAGAAGAACTAAGGTTTATTCTTGATTTATGGAGGTGGTAACTTGCAATTGGATGGTTATACTAATTCTGATTTCCAATCAAATATCAATGATAGAAAGTTTACCTCTTGGTTTGTGTTCATTTGTAATGGAGGTGCAGTCAGTTGGAAGAGTTCCAAATAGAGTAATGATCGTTGATTCCATTACGTAGGTGAGTACATTCTTTGCATCGATGTCTTTGCAAAGATGTCGTTGGATTAAGGAACCCTGGTCTCACCAGAAATCCAAACACATAGAAAGGCGCTACCACATTATCAGAGAGATAGTTAGGCGAGGCGATGTAGCCATGCAGAAAATAGCATCAGCCAAAAATCCAGCTAATCCATTCACTAAGCCTATGTCACAAGCTCAGCTAGACCGATATCTTGAGAAGATGGGTCTAAGATATTGTAATGAATGGCTCTAGTGCTAGTGGGAGATTATTAGTAGTATGCCCTAGAGCATATCATTTAGTATATATCTTGTACATATTTTATTAATAAAAAAAGGCATTTTCACTTTTCCGTTTACATAATATATTTATGTATAATAGAAAAGGTCCATTAATATTTTATTAGAAATTCTATTCTTAAGTTGTTAAGAATATGAGTGAAAGTATTTCTAGCACAAAGTATCATAAATTGGTTCACAATCGAGAATACTTCACAATAAGGACATGACTTATCCAGAAAAATTGTAATCATGTTTGTTCCCAAGTTATTTATATGAGATGTAAATAAGATAGAATGGTGAGTCTCATGACATTTAACAAACATGATAGGCACTTATGCATTATAAGTAGGCCGAACTAGTGACACTTATGACAAGCACGTGGAGTTTACTCTTGTCATTGCATTGTCATAAATCATATCAGTACATATAATCTTTAGATCTGAGATAACACAGTTATCTTGCATATAGGCAGTTTGAGTTTGATACTGCTTTCATACTTGTACTGTGTATGAGTATATGGCCATATGTTGGCTCCTACTAGTTATATATGGAGGTAGGTGTTGATCAAGATGGAATCTGTTACCCTAAGTAAATAGGAATAAAATCCTATATTCATTTAATTATTCTTGATGTTTCAAGTTCCTGGCCAGGACAGACAGATTTAATCAGAAAAGAGTTTCTGATGAGAAAATCTTTTTAATCAAGAATTAGAATTAAAAAAGAACATAATATTCATAGCAAATGGGGTTTGACATAAATAATGACTCCAGCTCGAATTGGGATTTTGTAACAGAGAAATTCTAGTGCATGGTAACATATGATTAAAGATTCATTTAAGGTATTCCTTATTACTGATTGGGTAGTCATGGCATACTATGCTAGGTATTAACCATGGTCTATGAGGTGCCTAAATGATTTAGAGAAATCATTTACGGTAAGAAAGAGTTCTGATAATATTAAGAGTTAATATCATATCTCATTGCCAATTAGTGATGAGTCTAGTGAGTCACACACATACACAAGATAATCATCAAGTTAAATGTGATTTAATTGATTAATTAAAGAGTTTAATTGATTAATTAAATAGGTTTGGTTTGCAATGAGACTGCAAAGTCCCTAGCATGACTTGAAACCAAATCTAGGTTATTGAATGTATAGTTTAAGTTAAATTTATATCAAAGTGTTTAAATATGAATTTAATTATGAGAAATTAATTAATAGAGATTAATTAATTAATTAATTTATATTTGATATAAATTGATTAGAAGAGGAGAAATAATTATTTTGGGTTGAGAACTCAAAATTGCAACACAAGGGTAATTTGGTCATTTCACAGGGTGACATGTGGCACAATGAGATGGTGACACATGACACCATATAAGCTTGCCATTTGTCTTCCAATCATGCATGATGATCAAAGTCAAGATTAAACCTAGCTTTAACACTTGGCTTAATGTGATTAGGTCAATTAAAATTAGCGTGCAATCAAAAGACGACATGTGGCAAGGGTTTTAAGTGATGATCTAATTATATAATATGATGTTATGAAAGAATAAAATAACATTCTGATTATTCTAAAGAGGTGCCGCCACCCTTGAAGCCTTCTTCCTCTCTTCTTCTTCTTCTCTCATCAATTCAAAGAGAATTGCCCATGTTCTCTTGAATTAAAATTGCTAGAAATTGTTTCTAGTGTCATGTATACATCTACAACCTCTCTAAAGGCAAATCCCTAATTTCTAATTGGTTGGCAAGGCTTGAGAAGCTGTTCAAGGGGCTGCCATTGGTGATCTTGGTGTGGACAAACTAGAGGGACAACATTTGGGGTCCTAGGTGCTTCACAAAGGTACCAAACACATCTACAGTACATCAAAAGGTTAGTGCACATGTTCTTGAATTAATCTAGGGTTCTAATGAATTAATCTGTTAATTCAAAAATCTTAAATGGAAAATGTAAATCCTAATACATATTAAAAGGGTTTTAATATGCAATTGAACATTGAAATCAATTAGGTAAATAATGAATCTTGCGTGATGCATGAGACCCTAGAAGAAAATTTTTTTAATTCAATGTTCTAATCTAATAATTTTCATACTTCCACTCCTTCATTCTCATCACAAATAGAACTTAGGAGATATTGTTAATATATTTTGAAATATGATTTGAAAATCAATATAAATGAAAATATGGAACCTAGGGACATGTAAAATAATGTAACAAATTAGATAAGGAATTATAAAGGAAAAATAGATGATATAATTGATAAATTGTGAATTATATAAATGATATTCATGAATATATGCATTAGATGAAAATGAGTATAGATATTGTATTCCACTAGGAAATAAAGTTTAGAATGTTACATCAAATATATATATTAGAATATATAATGAAATAATAGACCCATTAATATTAAATGGTACATGAGAGAAAATAAGGGGAATTATAAATACCTAGTAAGTAAAGATATCTTTTGAATTACAAATGATAATTTATATAAATTTTGAAATGAATAAATGAATTACATAAATGTGTGAATAGAACTTTAGTTCTCATTAGGAAAGAAAGGAATAATATTTTGAGTACAATGGTACATGAGAACCATTGTTATGAATTGGGATCAAAATGAAGGATAAAATGAATGTATAAATTATGAAAAATGCATAAATTATATATAATTGTAATTCAGAAAATTTATGTTCCCACTGGGAACATAATTAAGTGATATAAATTGTAATTAAAACTTATAACGAATTAATGATATACTAATACATATTAACACTTAATGGTACTTATGTGTCCATGTATCGCCTAAACATGTGTGTCAGATTGGATAGATTGGCATGCCAATAGGATATTATTTTAACAGTACTGCATAAGGTTTTAAGCCTGTATTTATGGCTTTATGCCCACACTCATGGCTTTATGCCCGCACTTATGGCCTTTATACCCGATTATATGTTATCATAGCTTTTAGCCATACTGATATGTTATCATGGCTTTTTAGCCATACTAACTGCATACATGGTTGACGTTCCGCGTCTCATGGTATAACGGCCCGAGGCACCACGATGTCCAGTGCCAATGACCCCGTTATCCAGTTTAGTCAGCCTGTCATAGGTTACCTGGCTAGTGTAAATTATTGAAATTATTTAAGAACATTAGTAATTAAAAATATTAGAAAGTATTGAATGAAATGAGAAAGAAAAAAGAAAGATTAGCAATGTAAATATAACTGAATCAAGTAGTATAAATGAAATTTTCAGAATTATAGGAACCGAAAGTACAATACTCCTAGAATTAATCTGTATATCGAATATTATTACTGTATAAACTCAGCACTTCCAAAGAGGGACAAAAATAAAATATAAGATAGTTGATATTAGAAATATCATACTAAATTTAATTGATATCCGATGATCTAAATTATACTTTAGAATTATACTTCAATCTTTCTTATCTGTATATATTATTTTCTTGTTATATTATTGCACCACTAAGTAGAAATGCTTAGCGCGATGGATTTGTTTCCTCACGCAGGTACTGAAGGTAAAGCCCAAAGAATATTAAATAGGGATTTTGGAGTTCTGATCTGCAAAGTGTTCAAGGTTGTCACCTCCTCGGCAATGCATGTAGATAGGGCCCATTAATTGTATGTTTTAATATAAATTATGGAATTGTAATTAATTTGTATATCATGTAAAGTATGAACTTTATGTAATTAGTTGTAAATCATGTAAATTAATAAAGTTTGAGAATTTTGATACATAAATTGAGTATGAATGGATATGTATGCAAATGAGATTACAAGAATTAAATGTGTGATGATGAGATTTTTTTATTTGTAAAATATTGTTAAATTTTCAAGCAGGTGAATAGTGAAATACGTCAACTGGTAATAAAACAGGGAAAACTCCATTGGTTTCTCCTTAGAAAAATAATTGATATTAAAATATAACGAGAGTAAATTATTAAAAGAATAAAGTAAGATAAGATAGGGTGCTTTGATACCGAGTGTGACATGTCTTGCTTGGCTACACTGTAGACGAGTAAGGGGTGTCACACTGTCCATATTATCCAACAGGTTATAGCAATCAAATTCAAGAAATATTCATCAGATTTGAACTCACCTATTATGGCAGTCCACCATAAAGCAAAGGACAAGAATCTAATAGGATTAGGCTTATATGAGCTAATACTTGCAAACCATATGGCTCTTGCATAACTATGCCAAAACAATGCATGCTCAATAGTTTTACTTTCCATGCTACAAATGAGGCACTGGGTTGATGGCAATTGTAACACTTACCATTTCCTAACATTGAAATTTCTTTCGTAGATGGAATATTTTGGCGAATTTGAAGGTTCCACTGTTAAGGGAATAGGGATAGAAATGTATATGTATACATATATGCATGTATGTATGATGTGTTCAAAATATTTTTAAAAATGAAAAAATTTTTAGTGGTTTTGACCAAATAAAAGTTTTTAAGTATATTTTAGGTAGACAGATGATGGCTGTCGAATCCACCAGAAATTAAATTAACTGAAATTACCAGTTATGAAATATTTTCTGTAGTAAGTGGTAAATCCAGGTCGAATCCTAGAGACTAAATTATTAAATTTCGTGCACTTGTGTAATGGAAAAAGAAACAAAGGTTGGGGGAGGGGGGTAATTTGCAATCCAAAGAAGAAATAAAAAATCAAAAATTAAGATCTAAAATTAAATAAGAAACTCTCAAATTAGACAAACTTCAGTCCAAGGTAATTCACATTCCAATGCAGTGATTCGATCATAGACAAAACAAATACAATTATCTGTTATTAAATACTTAACGTAGATTTACCAAACAGCGAGGTAAAATCCCTAACTTCTCTATACTCATCAATTCGAGCCCATCACTCTTGTTGACTCTAATTATTAACTGAATTGTTATTAAGCAATTCTTATCAAATTAATAACTACTTTAAGAATAGGAAGTAGTTAAGCTGAACAACAATTTATGAAGCATAAATCATTTAATTCACCCTATTGTTATCTTAGGTTATTATCGAAAACTGATATCATAATCAATAAAACCTAATTGGTACTCATGTTCAATCTTACACAACAATTACGGATTATGAAGATGAACTAGCAATTGATCACATCAAACAATTAACTAATAGGCCTTTTTAGCAAATCATTCAATAGATCAAAGACAATGAAATCAGAAAACAATAGATATTCAAAAGACATAAATTAAATTAAGAACCTGGTCTCACAAATCACGCAAAAGAACTTGAATCCCTTGAATTGAATTAAGAACTTAGCCACTCATGTTTATGGCTTACAGAAAAATTAAGTAGGAAATTGAAGAAATCTAGAATGTATATCGATTGAAGGTGTTGGAGGCCTCTTCTATTTATAATAAATGGCTTAAGGTTAGGTTTTCAGAGTCCCTGAGGTTTTAGGAATCTTTCTATGTCAAAAACTGCAACTGGAGCAAAATCAGGAAACTGATCATCGACGGATACATGGCCCATGTATCACTACACGGCCCAGGACCGTGTAACTTACTGGAGCTGAATGGGTATGTCTTGCATTGGCACAGAAGGTTACATGGGTCTCCAGGATTTACACGGGTCAAGTTGCACGGCCCATATACTTTGTTTCTTCAACGGCTCTTTGGATTTCTTCTGGCAGAATATTACACGGGTCCGTGGTTATGCTTACACGACCTGTGTACTTTGTACCAACAACACTTCTCAATCCTTTTTACCTTTCCACGCTTCCTTCCACACTTTTATGCTCTGGAACTTCACCAAAATCCTAAAAAATACAGCAAGAGTCAAATTAATGCACATGCTAAAAATTTCTCTATTTAACACAATTATTTTAACAATTCTCTAAACATATGCCTAATAGATAATTATACTTTAATCAACTGAATTAGGCATAAAGATACCCTAGAAACACTAAATGTGATGGAAGTAAAATTAATAAATTATGCACTTATCAAATTCCCTCACACTTATTCTATGCTTGTCCTCAAACATGACTTAAACTCTCAATCAACTCCACTTAGAAGTTCACTTAACTTCATCTTATCACAACATTCTCTAACAAAAGATTAAAGGTTTGAAAGAAGAGGCAAGTAAGATAATAACCATCACAATAAATTCCATAAACACCATACCAATATATCAGCAATTCTTCAACACAAAACAAAAGGCTTGAAATCAATTAAGCTCACACAATTAAAGTTTCATAAAATTTTAAATCAATATATATATCAAAATACATGGCTAATTTATCAAGGCACAACAATTATAGCTCTTTGCAAATCTTAGGGGAGATAGAAATGGATTTTTTTTTTAATTTGAAATTAGTACTTCTCTCTCGTCACAGTTACTTTTTTTTTTTTTTTAATCGTCACCTTCAAAAAAGTACCTTGCTCATATCCTAACTAGCTTTTGTCCTGAGAATCGACATGGGGTTCATGAAGACCCCTGGTTACTTTGTTAACTAAATAGAGGAGCAATTTTCAAGTTCAGCCTTTTATTTCCCCTAATTTATGCATCTACATATTATAAAGTGCCCTGATAGATTAAACAAAGTTCTAAAATATGCATGACACCAGTTTAAAGCAAACATAACTAATCATTTCACCATTAAATCAAGCCTAAATGATTTATGCAAGAAAAAAAAAATTGCTATATGGTATGGAGAAGAGAGAAAATCCATCATTAAAGTTATTATTACCTTGCCTAAAATCTCAAAAATTCAACCTAAAGTATAAAAGTCATTTTAAGGACAAAGCACTTCTCTCTGATAGTTAATATAGAATCATGAATCAAGCTTATGAAAACGAAATTTTTTTTTTTTAAATTGTAGCAACAAATTTCTCCTCCCCCACACTTAAAACTTACATTCTCCCCAATGTAAAGCTCAAATGCAAAAGAAAAGAAAAAATAAATAAATCCTAGAAAATAAAGTAAGATAAAGGAAAGAAAACAAATCTGATTAGGGCTAACAAGCCACCCATGGGTTGCCTCCCAACAAGCGCTTTTGTTTATTGTCGTTAGCTCGACATAGCAAAGCTCCTTAATCCACATAAATTGGGTTACTCAATTTGAGCTCCTCCACTGTACGCTCCTGAAACCCCTCATAAAATGGCTTGAGTCTATGATCGTTGACCTTGAACACCTTATTAGTTCCTAAACTTTGAATTTCAACTGCACCATAAGGAAACACATTAGTAACAACAAAGGGTCCAATCCAACGAGAACGCAACTTACCAGGCATCAGCTTTAATATGGAATTATACAATAAAACTTTTTGTCCAACCACAAACTACTTCCTTAGAATTAGTTTGTCATGGAATGCCTTGGTCTTTTCTTTATAGATCTTAGAGTTCTCATAAGCCTCAAGTCGAATTTCCTCCAATTCCTACAATTGTAATTTTCTTTCCACACCAGCAGTATCCAAATCCAAATTACAATGTCTAACAGCCCAATAAGCCTTATGTTCTAACTCAACAGGAAGGTGACACAACTTACCAAATACCAATCTGTAGGGGGACATACCTATGGGTGTCTTATAAGCAATCCTGTAAGCCCATAAAGCATCATTAAGTCTAAGGCTCTAATCTTTTCTATTTGGCTTCACTGTTTTTTCCAAAATAGACTTGATCTCTCTGTTAGACACCTCTGCTTGCCTATTTATTTGAGGATGATAAGCTATAGATACTCTATGGAAAACACCATATCTCCTCAACAATGCCTCAACAGTTCTATTACAAAAATGTGTGCCCCGGTCACTGATCAAAGCTCTAGAAACTCCAAACCTGCTCAAATGATCTGCTACCAGGTTCTCAGCTCCTTTCTTATCCTTGATTTGAAGATCAAATTCTTGCAGCAGAAGGATCCATCTAATCAACCTTGGTTTGGCTTCCTTCTTTGCCAAGAGATACTTTAACGCTGCATGATCAGAGAAGATAATTATTTTAGAACCAAACAAATATGACCGAAATTTATCTAAAGTAAAAACTATAGCCAAAAACTCTTTTTCGGTCATTGAATAATTGCGCTGAGCTGAATTGAATGTTCTGTATGCATAATAAATCACATGAAAGAGCTTCCCAACATGCTGCCCTAAAACTGTTCCCACTGCATAATTACTCGCATCACACATAATTTCAAATGGTATTGTCCAATCAGGAGCCTGGATAATAGGGGATGATGTCAATGCAGATTTCAATTTGTCAAAAGCCTCCTTACACTCTTCACTCAACTCAAAAGAAACATCTTTTTGCAA
The DNA here is from genome assembly GCF_030052815.1 of Hevea brasiliensis. NCBI lineage: Eukaryota > Viridiplantae > Streptophyta > Magnoliopsida > Malpighiales > Euphorbiaceae > Hevea > Hevea brasiliensis. Next base: position 16,093,090 of record NC_079500.1, on the reverse strand, counting down.
GAGTCTAGACAAAGGCAATGCTATCTTAAAGAAATCCTTAATGAACCTGTGATAGAAACCTGCATGACCAAGAAAAGTGCGTACTTCCCTCACAGTTATGGGGTAGGGTAAGTTCACAATTAAATCAATTTTAGATTTATCCATCTCAATACCCCTATTAGAGACAACATGACCCAAAACAATCCCCTGTTCCACCATAAAATGACACTTCTCATAATTTAAAATAAGATTTTTCTCATTGCATCTCTCAAGAACAGAAGTCAAATGATGTAAACATGCATCAAATGAATCACCATACACAGTAAAATAATCCATGAACACCTCAATGCAATTATCAATGTAATATGAAAATATGCTCATCATGCATCTCTGAAATGTGGCAGGTGCATTACAAAGCCTGAAAGTCATCCTTCTAAAAGCAAAAGTTCCAAAAGGGCAAGTAAAGGTAGTCTTCTTTTGATCCTCTGGTGCAATCACAATTTAATTATATCCAGAAAAGCTATTGAGAAAGCAGAAATAAGACTTACCTGCTAACTGCTCAAGCATCTGATCAATGAATGGCAATGGGAAGTGGTCCTTCCTTGTTATTGAATTTAGCTTGCGGTAGTCTATGCACATTTGCCATCCACTCTGAATCCTTGTTGGAACAAGTTCATTATCTTGATTTGCTACCACAGTGACTCCTGATTTTTTTGGCGCTACTTGGACTGGACTTACCCATTTGCTGTCTGAAATTGGGTAAATAACTCCTGCATCCAGTAGCTTTAAAATCTCCTTCTTCACAACCTCCATCATCTATGGGTTCAACTTCCTTTGAGCTTCTCTACTTGGTTTAGCATCATCTTCCAGTAAAATCCTGTGCATGCACACTGATGGACTTATACCTTTGATGTCAGCTATTGTCCATCCAATTGCTTCCTTATGTACCCTCAGAACCCTAGTCAATCTTTCTTCTTGAATCTTTGTCAAATTGCTTAAGATGATAACTGGAAGTGTTTCACTGTCTCCCAAGTAAACATACTTCAAATGCTTAGGTAAAGGCTTGAGTTCAAGAACTAGTGCTTGCACCACAGAAGGTAATAATTTTGTGTGAGATATAGGTAAGTCGATCTTTGATACTCCATACCTTTTTGGAACAGGAGGTAATGACTGCAATGCCATTACTGCATCTTGAACCTCTACACTTAATGGCTGATTGGTACTGATTTCTTGAATTCCTTGACTAATCACCACTTCTAACTCATCCTCCATGCTTAACTCAAAAACATCCTGCACAAATGTATCAACAACATCAATAGAAAAAACAGAATGGTCATCAGCAGGATACTTCATGGCATCAAAGATATTAAATTTGACAGTGTCTCCATCAAACTCCATAGTTAAGGTACCATCATCCACATCAATTTTTGTCTTGGCAGTTTTTAGAAAAGGTCTTCCAAAAAAAATTAAAGCTGACTTTAATGTGGGAATACTATCCTCAATATCCAGAATGTAAAAATCTGCAGGAAAAATCAATTCTCCAGCCTGCACCAACACATCCTTAACTACTCCCAATGGGTAAGCATTAGAATGATCAGCTAACTGAATAATGACACTGGTTTCTTTCAAAGGACCCAAATTTAAAGTTTGAAAAACTGAATTTGACATAACATTAATAGATGCTCCTAAATCTGCCATTGCACGTTCAAATTTAGAATCACCTATTCTGCAGGGAATAGAAATTAACCTAGATCCTTACACTTAGGGAGTCATTTTTGCTGAATTAGTGCCGACACATTTTCCCCCACACTGATCTTCTCATTATTCCTCAACTTGCGCTTTGTAGTGCATAGTTCCTTAAGGAATTTAGCATACTTGGAAACTTATTTGATCGCATCAAGTAAAGGTATATTTACCTCCACCTTTTTGAAAGTCTCCAAATTTTCTTTCTCTTGTTCTTCTTTCTTAGTCTTAGCCAACCTGTAGGGGAATGGAGGAAGAACGGAATTATTAACCTTATTCAGTTTAGGTTCAGTATTTACCTCAACTTCAGGAACTTTAGACTCTTTTGCTCCTTGCTTCTTCTTTTTCATTGGCTAATGTAGAGTCTGGTTATCAACTTCTTTCCCACTGCGCAACACTATAGCACTCTCATTTTCTCTGGGGTTCATGACTGTTTGTGATGGAAGCTTTCCAGAACCTTAAACTTCCAGCTTACTCACAGATGAGGCTAACTGACCAATCTGCCTCTCTATGTTTTGAATGCTATTTCTGGTCTCCTATTGAAAATGTTGTGTATTGTTAGCCGAAGCCTTAAAAATTTCATCAAGTGACATACCTTGATTTGAGGGAGGTGGACGTGGAGGTGGTTGATTCATTTGTCTCTGTTGCTGGTATCGGTTTTGCACCAGTTGATTCCCATAACTCAGATTGGGATGATCTCGCCATCCTGGATTATAAGTACTAGAAAAGGGATCATACCTGCATTGTGGCTGTCCATAATGTCCTACTGCATTAGCATGTTGTATTGATTCATCCTTTTGTAATACAGGACACATGTTAGTAGCATGACCTAAACCCGAACAAATTCCACATACCTTAACAGTTTGCATGTTCCCTACAGCCAACTACCTCACTAAAGAAGTTAAATTAGAAATCTATTTCTCAAGGTTAGATGTACTTACCTCATTAACCTTCTTAGGTGTGTGATCCATTCTCATTCCAAACTGCTTAGAGTTTGCTGCCATGTTAGCAATCAGCCTCCTTGCTTCATCTAGTGTCTTGTCAACCAAAGCTCCTCCACTAGCAGCATCTATCATACTGCAGTCCATTGGTAGAAGTCCCTCATAGAAATACTGAATCAAGAGCTGCTCACTTATTTGATGATGGGGACAGCTTGCACACAGTTTCTTAAATCGTTCCTAATACTCATACAAACTCTCTCCATTGTACTGTCGGATGCCACAAATTTCTTTTCTTATGTTGGCAGCATGAGAAGCAAGAAAATACTTCTCCAGAAATATTTGCTTCATCCCATTCCATGAGTTGATGGATCCAGAAGGAAGGTAATACAACCAATCCTTAGCTGTTCCTTCCAATGAGAAAGGAAAAGCTCGAAGCTTGATTTGATCCTTTGAAACTCCTTGAGGTTTTATGCTGGAACACACAACATGAAATTCCTTTAAATGCTTATGTGGATCCTCTCCTGCAAGACTATGAAACTTATGCAACAAATGGAGTAGTCCAGATTTCAACTCAAAAGCAACATTTAAAGCAGGGTATTGAATACACAAAGGCTGTTGGTTTAGATCAGGAGCAGCTAACTCTTTCAAGGTTCTAGCAGCCATGGTTTCATTTTCGGAATTTGAATCCAAATCCAAATCCGAACTTAACTCCCTTAAAGATTGGACTCCTTCAGATGTACTCGAAATCTGCCTAGCTTGCTTAGCCAATTTTCTCAACTGTCTAGCCATTTTTTCTACTTCTGGATTAAAGATTAACTCACCAGATTGAGAAGTTCTTGTCATAAACAAAAAACAAATCTAAGTAAAAATAGAAAAATGCCTCAAAACCCTAGAAAATGATGGAATTTGGCCTCAATAAGGTGGGGCCAATGAAGTCTTGATCAAAATGTCATTTCCTTCAAAATAGGTATGGGCCACCCTCCTAATTCAACCAAAAATCTATCGATGAATAGTAACACTATAATTTTTTTCCAAAAACCTGAAAATAGCAACACTTCACAAACAAAATTAATAACAGAATATCCTAACACTAAAAACACGAAATCCAATAAATTTCAGTTCCCAGCAACGGTGCTAAAATTCTTGATGGTTGTTGAATCCACCAGAAATTAAATTAACTGAAATTACCAGTTATGAAATATTTTTCTGTAGTAAGTGGTAAGTCCAGGTCGAACCCTAGAGACTGAATTATTAAATTTTGTATACTTGTGTAAAGAAAAAAGAAACAAAAGTTGGGGGGGGGGGGGATTCGCAATTCAAAGAAGAAATCAAAAATAAAAAATTAAGATCTAAAATTAAATAAGAAACTCTCAAATTAAACAAACTTCAGTCCAAGGTAATTCGCATTCCAATGCATTAATTCGATCATAGATAAAAGAAATACAATTATCTCTTATTAAATACTTAACGTAGATTTACCAAAAAGCGAGGTAAAATCCCTAACTTCCCTATACTCATCAATTCGAGCCCAGCACTCTTGTTGACTCTAATTATTAACTGAATTAGTATTAAGCAATCCTCATCAAATTAATAACTACTTTAAGAATAGGAAGTAGTTAAGTTGAATAACAATTTATGAAGCATAAATCATTTAATTCACCCTATTGTTTCCTTAGGTTATTATCGAAAACTAGAATCATAATCAATAAAACCTAATTGCTACTCATGTTCAATCCTACACAATAATTATAGATTATGAAGATGAACTAGCAATTGATCACATCAAACAATTAACTAATAGGCATTTTTAGCAAATCATTCAATAGATTAAAAACAATGAAATCAGAAAACAATAGATATTCAAAAGACATAAATTAAATTAAGAACCTGGTCTCACAAATCACGCAAAAGAACTTGAATCCCTTGAACTGAATTAAGAACTTAGCCACTCATGTTTATGGCTTATAGAAAAATAAAGTAAAAAATTAAAGAAATCTAGAATGTATATCGAATGAAGGTGTTGGAGGCCTCTTCTATTTATAATAAATGGCCTAGGGTTAGGTTTTCAGAGTCCCTGAGGTGTTAGGAATCTTTCTCTTTGTCAAAAATTGTAACTGGAGCAAAATCAGGAAACTGATTGTCGACAGATACACGGCCCGTGTAACTTACTAGAGCTGAATGGGTATGTCTTGCATTGGCAGAGAAGGTAACACGGGTCTCCAGGATTTACACGAGTCAAGTTACATGGCCCATGTACTTTGTTTCTTCCTCTGCTCTTTGGATTTCTTCTGGCAGAATGTTACACGGGTCTGTGGTTGTGCTTACACGACCCGTGTACTTTGTATCAGCAACACTTCTCAATCCTTTTACCTTTCCACTCTTTCTTCCACACTTCTATGCTCTGGAACTTCACCAAAACCCTGAAAAATACAGCAAGAGTCAAATTAATGCACATGCTAAAAATTTCTCTATTTAACACAATTATTTCAACAACTCTCTAAACGTATGCCTAATAGATAATTATACTTTAATCAACTAAATTAGGCATATAGATACCCTAGAAACACTAAATCTGATAAAAGTAAAATTAATAAATTATGCACTTATCAAAGGAACTTCGACAGCAGAAGGATAGACATTTGGCAGTCGAAAGCTGAACTTTCGGTTACTGATGTCTTTTTTTACTGTTTAAATTCCTTTTAGACAAAATGGACTCTAGTAATCGAAACTAAAGTTTCTAGCAGCCGAAATTCTTTTGATAGTAAAGGTATAAAAAGGGACCAAAACTCATTTTTCTACCAAAACACTAGTGTTTTTCTCTTCTTCCCTCTCTCTCAATATGTGGAGTATACAAGGAGCTCTTTGAAGAGATTTCGTTGGGTTTTTCAAGATCTGGAAGTCAATTCTTCCATAAGGAAGCTTGGGAGAGCATATTCAAGCTTTGGACCTTTAGTTCTCTCACCTCTAAGCTCTAAAAAAAGAGATAATTTTCTTTTCTTCTGGATCTAATGAGCAGTTCCAAGCATGATGATAAGAAATTAGGTTTTTATAACTTCAATTTCATGTAAAGTTATTTTTAAGATGAGATTTGAGAAGTTTATGCATGTTAGAGTTAGGATTTTGTGATTTACGTTGAAATTGTATGTTTTATTAATAATGTAGCCATGCTAGTGTTATGGGCCTTAAATGGCTAGTTCCCTTGATGGATTTGAGAGAATCCTTATATATGTTATGTTAGGTTTGGGGAAAACCTAGGATTTGAGTTTTTGGTTAATGTATGTGTTAATTAAGTATAATTTCAAGTTGTTTTAGTCTCTACAGACTTGTTTATATTTTTGGTTTGAGTTTTGAAACTTTAGAGTGAGTTTTTATATTGATAAGAGAAGGATTCTATAGGTTTTTTAATTGAAATTTTGAAAATTCTCAGGTTCGGCTACTAAAAACCATACTTTCGGCAATCAAAGTCCAAGACTTTAGCAGCCGCAAGCGGTACTGGATAAAAAGGGCCATTCGGTCCTTCTTTAAAGGTAGAATTTCATTCTGGTATACAGTCCACATAGTCTTACTTAGGAATCCACTTTGGTTCTATTGAGCTGAAGCAAGTCTAAGACTTTGGCAGCCAAAATCAGGACTTTGGTAGCCAAAATAGGTTTTGCTTGATTTTTTCTTCCTTCTTTTCTAAGGTTCCAAAACATGATTTTATGTTTTCCAAGGGCTTAAAATGAGATATTTAATATTTATATAGAGTTTTAGAACCTTGTATAACTCTTTAGGGTCCGATTTTATAGGATCGGGCTTAAGGGACTTGGAAGGTTAAGGATCTGAGGATAGCTACCATTTGAGATAGGAGGTTAATAGGCTACAAGTGGTGAGTAATTCTAACTTTAATAAATGTAAACTTTTTAAATTTAATTTCTGATCATCCTCATTAATCATGTCATCTTTATTCAGGATGTATGTATCTAAAACACAAATATGTTATATATTTGTTGTTGGTGCATTAATGGATGATGGATGACCCACTGATTCCCCTCATGTTATGACTATGTTATGTTGTGTATGTTATGGATCCATAAAAATCCAAGGGGAGATCCATACGATGCCCTTGCTGCATGACACAGGTCATGTTTTAAGACAAAGTCCTAAGGTGCCTTTGTATGAGCCGGGCATATTGGATATCTATGTTAAGTAAAAGTCTTGGAGAGCCTCTGTAGGAGCCAGGTACATTGGATTCGGAGAATCACTAGTGACAAGTCCATCCTACATGAAATGTTTATAATGTGAAAACCAATTTGGATGATGCATAGCATACGTATAAATTGAAAGAGATAAATTAATATTGGTTAGTTTACTCATTGAGCTTGTATAAGCTTATCCCTTTCCTTAACCCCCAGATGCAAGTTTGCAGGACTAGAAGAGTTCTTTAGAGAGAGAGCATCATGGGTAGCTTTAGCACTCTTCTTTATATATGATGTATGGGCAAATGGACATATAAATTGTGAATGGATAGTACTATGCTGGTAATTATAAAAAATTAGAGTTATGTAACATTTTAAGTATTATTGTTGATGTTTATAATTATGTTAACTCTTTTAGGAGTATATATGTTTAACCATTATGCTTTAGAGTTTATTAATGTAAAGGTTCAAATTATAAGCCAATTCTACATTATGAATGTTTAAGTATGGATGACAATACTAAAGTGTAATGGTTTAGAGTATGCTTAGATTGTAAGATACAGGAATATGTTCACTTCTAATAGGGTTTTAGGATTGTTATGGGTTCCGGCAGCCTGAAGCTAATCTGATCTCTAACTCCGATAACAACCACTAACTTAGGTTGTTATAACAATACCTCTTTGTTCTAGATTAAGTTTCACTAGAATAATATTAGGAAGAGATTTCTAGATAAAAACCTTTATCTTTGGTTAAACTGACATCTTCCAAAGACTAGATCAGATGGTAGGTTGGATGGAAAAAGAATGGCATGGGTTGTTAAGGCTTTTCTGTTGAACTTTGTTAGTCAACATCTTATACGTTGATCTAACTACAAACTATCCACATCAATCAAAATGCCAAACAACTGAGTCTTTTGTTACCAAAAGGGCTATAGGAATAGATAAAATTGCTTCACTCTCAATTTTACTGAACTAGCTATTTATAAAATTTATCTTCCATTAGAGAGAACTATGGTCAATAAGATTGGCAACAAAATTGACATGGAGCAGGCAATTTCATGGCTTGGTCACTCTAAAATTTGGAATATAGGGGATCTAAGCATCATGCCATATGAGAGTATTATTCCCATCTCCAATATTAGAGTGAAATCCCTCCTTCAACACATCCTTACTAGCAAGAAGAGTTTGCCATATCCAAGATCCTTTATGATGAGAAGTAGCCTGCCAAAATGATGTATGTGGGAAATACTGACCTTTCAAAATTCTAGCCCATAGACTTATCGGATTCAAGATAAGCCTCCAACATTGGTTGGCTGAATTAGCCAAAATTAAAGAGATTGAAATCTCTAAAACCCATACCCCCTTGATACTTTGGGTAAGAAGTTCTACTCCAACTTATGTAATGCATCATCTTTTCCTTATCTCTCCTTCCCCACCAAAAGTTAGACACTAAGCTATTCATGTAACGCCCTCACAGTAGATAGTCCATATATTCTACTATTCCGGTGATCAATGTCTGTTCGGACAGCTAGAATGTCTGGAACTATATTTAGACTAGAGTGAGGAGTCATAAATAACTCAAATAATGGTAAGAAAAATCAAGGAAAAAATTTTAGAAATAAAATGCAATGAAGTTAAATGAGCCGGTGCCCTAGCGATCGATGACCAAATGGGAAGTTGCTGTCTTTACAGCTAAAATTTTGTGAAATAATTTTTGGAATGCCAAAGAAGAGTTACGGTGCCCAATGTAGCATTAGAATGCCAAGAAAAGGTTAGGAGAATTTTTAAGATCGGTACAAACAGTTTTGGCTCTTTAAGCCAAACGGAGGGCATTTTGATCATTTCAACTTCAGAGATGATTTTTTACCGACTTGTCCAATTAAGTGAGTGAAGATTTTGTTCAAAAATTTGAACAAATATTTATGGAAAATTAATTTAAAAAAATAAACAAAAAAAGAGAAGAAAGAAAATAAAAAGAAAAGAAAAACAAATTCTAATTATGATGTCATAATTCACTAATTATAATTTCTATCCAATGGGCATTAGGCAATTATTTAAGGAAGATGTTAAAAATGATTAAAAGAAAAGAAAAATGCATCTTCTTCTTCATTCACCCTTTGGCCGAAACCCATAGAGAGAGAGAGAGAGAGAACTCCATTAAAGCTCTTCCTTCTTACTAAAATTCCCTTACAAACACCTCTTAAAATCACTTGCTCCTTTCACTAAAGCTTATCCTTGTCCCTTGAACAATCTCTAGGCAGCAAGAAGGAGAAGAAAACAAGAAGTTATCAAGCCTTAGGAATTGGCTAATTCAAGGTTAGTGCTACTTCTTCCATAAATTCTTGAGTTTACTTTTGTGTAGATTATGAATTGAGTGTTAGTTTGGAAGAAAGAAAACAAATTATGTATATATGAAAAACCCTCAATTTCGGTAGCCTAGGGTACTTTAGGGTTTCAATGATTCAAGTGAATTATTATCACATCTTACCTCTTTGTAAGGCATAACATGATCCCGTAGAATACCTAATGAACTACCGAACTTCACTTACTGATAACTCACTAAGTACACTACAAGAGATTTTAAAACTATTTAGTTACCTTTTAGTAGTGGTGAGCATTTTTCGTAGGAATTAAAAACATTTAATTGAAGATTAAAAGCTAGTTAAAATTTTTATCCATTTTTATTTTTCTGCAAATTTTGGAAAAATTTCGGCAGAGTGCCGGCAGTATTTGCAAAAACTAAAAATTTTTTTAACCTATAGAAAAACACTTCCAATAATGCACTTCACCAAATCTCAACCACCAAATCACTCAATCAATACAATCCATTCAATCTCCACAGTTCATAACATTTTCAAAATAGTTAAATAAATTCATTCCCATTGCATTCAAAATATTTGATTACATTCACAAGTTAGTTCACAGACATAAAAAGCCAAAAGACCATATTATTACATATGACTGTACAACTGCTCAGTTACAAAAGTACATATGACTATAAAATTATTTAAATTAACTAATTACAAGGGTATAATTAAATACCCTTACAAAAGTATCTGAGTAGTCCCCAAAATCAAAAGCTCACTTTGCTGCTTTTTCCTTGCTTCTATCTGCGGCGACAAAGAAGCTATCATTGAAATATAAAAACACTCAGTGGTGTATAATAAAATATAAAATGCATAATATAAAATATTTATTATCAATTCATAGTTCAAATATTTCATAATCACATTTCACAATTTTTCAAAACTCATTATGGCACAATTTTTGTCAAACAATTTAATAAACACAGTGTTGTCAATCCATACACAACTTAAGCCATGACACAAAATTTCTGATCAATGCCGTGTCGTAAACCACGACAAAGTGATTTACAACCTCACTAATCAAAATCAATGAGGGAGGTGGCTAGCTAGCTAATGAGCAGTTATCCGATCTTGACCTCAACTGGTAAGCCAGAGAGGGAGGAAAATAAATGATCTCAACCCCATAAATGGAGGAGGAATAATGTAGTGCTGTCATGCTAAGTGTGAATACAAAATCAATTCAAAACAATTTACTCAAATAATTTATGAGAAATCTGATCAATTCTCAAAGTCATATTTGCGATCATAAAATGGCAACACAATTCATAATTAACACAAAAGTCAAATTTTCAAGAATAAAATATTTAAACAAGAATTATTGTGCATAGACCTGATATGAGTCGCCTCTAGGCCTTGACTCAGTTCTTTGTCCATCCGAGTCTTTTTCAGCTAAAACACACAATTGACAGTGTTTCAGTACCTTATCTCACAATAAATCCAATAATTAATTCATATATATACTTAATTCTAGCCCCAATAAGCTTAAACTAACGCTCTAGAAAATTTTCATTTCGGGGTTACTATTTATGATACTATTCAAGTCAAAATATTGACTTTTTTTATGCTTAATAGGTATGGGAATTCCAATTACACCCACATACCACATTTTGGGTGCCTAATTTGTTGGTTTTGATTGTTTCTTCAAATTTTAGGTCTCTTAGGTATAATTTCAAAATTTCTAGATTTGATATCCTATTTTGTACTGTTTCATTGGTCATGTTGCTGTAGAAAATTGACAAAGTGTTTTTCATAAAACTTGTTCCTTATTGTCTTAGCTTTAATTCTCTTTTTGAACCACTCCATTTAGAGTTTTTTAGCCCAAGTTATGGCCAAATGAACAAACACTGTTCATTTAGTCATTTTGGTACAGTGGCAGTGCACTACACCCGTGTTTGACCTAATTGGTTACTATGTTATAGTCATTTAATGGGCATGATTCCTAAATGAAAAATGTGCAATTATGTGTCTGTTTTCATTCCCAATTGGCTTTACACCAATTAGATTGGTAAATTTTTAGTTTTTATCCCTGAAAAGGACCTAGGTCAAACTGCCAGAATATGAACCCTAACCAATCCGAATTGAAATCTCATTCTACTAATTCACACACACCACAAATGGTCCCAATTGATCATTTCTCAACTCAATTAAGGTCAATTGCATCAATTGACCAATTCCCTAAATTTTTCCCAATTTTCAAAATGTTCAAGAACCCTAATTACACAAATTTAAATTCTAATGAAATCAAAGTATATATCCATGGTCTACATACATAATTCAACCTAAACAACTATTCAATTGCATCAATTTCATTCAATTTCTAATCTCCCATAGGCTAGCCGAATTCCATATTAATCCCCCATATTTATTTTCTTTTGATTTTTAAGTTGATTTCTAGGTTACTTGAGCTAAAAACACAAGTAATTAAACCAAAATTTTCAATTTCAATTGCTTACCTTCAGTTTGAACTTCAATTCTTCACTTCACTCTCTTTTTCCTTTTCTTTTCTTCTTCAAATGTCTCCTTAAGTGAAGTTAAAAAGTTTTAGTAGAATAGTTTGGGGGCAAAGTAGGGTTAAGTGGGAGTTTACAAGCTTGACATAAGCTTTAATGGAGGTGGAGCAATGGTGGAGAGAGAGAGGAGTTGGCTGCCGATTTTGTGAGGAAGAAGTGAATATTTTTTTTCATTTTTTTGGTTATTTTATGTCTTATTATGTGTTGTTGACTTGGTCAATTATGGTAGGGAAAATAAAATAAATTTTTGACATCACAAATGATGTCATCCACATGATGCAATAAACCTTTTTCTTTTCTTTTTTCTATTTCCCTTAATTTTTCATTAGTTCTTTAATTTAATTCTCGATTTTGAAATTTTTTTTTCTCTGATTTTATTAGACAGTTAGGTCATGAGTCATCTCTAGGGGTGAATTGACCAATTTGCCCCTCGTCAGTCTGATCTAGTTTACAACTAATTTAATATTTCTTTCGAATTCCTGACCTAATTATTTGACCTGCTTAACAATTCTCTTCTGTGATTTTCTCTTTTCCACTGTGTTCGCAATAGTCCTAAGGACTCAGCGTCACATTTTTCAGTTCAAAATTCGGGTTACGATGGCCTTCGTAGTCACTTCCCGCGAAGGTCACCCATCATTGTGACTCCTGGCTCATTTAACCTTTTATGTTCTATTTTTCTTATTTATACTTACCTATCAGGTAGTCACTATTTATTTTCATTCAAGGCTTATTTAGGTGTCTTAGATGTGGTTCTAATCTTCTTAGTTGTCCGAGCCGACACCGGTCACTAGAACAATAAAATATACCAGGCTATGCAAATAAGGGTATTACAATTCTCCCCCCCTTAAAATAAATTTCGTCTCAAAATTTTACCTGGTATCAGTCTCTGAACAACTGTGGGTGTTGTCTCCTCATATCCTCCTCACATTCCCAAGTAGCTTCTTGGCTCAAATGATGGTTCCACAGTACTTTAACTAACGATATCTGCTTGTTTCGTAGCTATTTCACCTCATAAGCCAGAATCTCTATGGGTTCTTCCTCATATGTGAGGTCTGGATTTACTTTAATTTCTTCCACTGGTAACACATGAGATGGGTCAGATCTATACCTCCTCAACATAGACACATGGAAGACGTTATTTATCTTCTCTAACTCTGGAGGTAGTGCCAAACGGTATGCCAAAGGACCCATTCTCTCCAGAACCTCATATGGCCCAATGAAACAAGGACTCAGTTTCCACTTTCTGCCAAATCTCATAATTTTCTTCCAAGGGGAAACCTTGAGGAATACTTTCTCACCCACCGTATATTCAATATCCCTTCTCTTCAGATCTATGTAGGACTTCTGACGATCTGATGCAACCTTGAGTCGATCTCTGATCAATATGATTTTCTCCTCAGTCTGCAGAACAATTTCGAGCTCAATCATCTTCCTTTTGCCCACTTCATCCCAACACAAGGGAGTTCTGCACTTTCTGCCATATAGAGCTTCATATGGAGGCATCCCAATGCTTGATTGATAGCTGTTGTTGTAAGCAAACTCAATTAGAGGCAAGTGTGCATCCCAACTGCCCTTAAACTCAATCACACAAGCCCGTAGCATGTCCTCCAAGATATGAATTACCCTTTCAGACTAGCCATCTATCTGTGGGTGGAATGTCATGCTAAAGTTCAATCTAGTTCCTAGAGCTCTCTGAAGACTACCCCAGAATCTAGAAGTGAACCTAGGATCTCTATCAGATACAATGGATACTGGCACTCCATGTAGTCTTACTATCTCATCAATGTACAACTTGGCCAATCTTTCTAAACTGTAGTCCATCTAGATAGGCAGAAAGTGAGCAGACTTGGTCAGTCTGTCAACTATAACCCATACTGCATCATGACTCATCTGTGTCTTCGGAAGTCCCATCACAAAATCCATAGTTATTCTTTCCCATTTCCATTCCGGTACTGGTAGTGGATGTAACAAACCAGTTGGTACTTGATGCTTTGCCTTCACTTGTTGACAAGTTAGGCATTTGGATACAAATTCAGCTACATCTCTTTTCATACACATCCACTAGTAATGCTCTTTTAGTCCTCTGTACATTTTAGTGCCACCAGGGTGTATAGCAAAAGGAGACTCATGTGCTTCCTTCATAATGATCTGCCTCAAATCAACATCATTAAGAATACACATCCTGCCCTGGTGTCGCAGTAGGCTGTCATCTCTCACTAAAAACTCAGGTTTCTTGCCCTGTCGAACTTCTTCTAATAGCTTCTGATATTTCTGATCATTCTGAGTAGCCATTCTGATTTGATCAATTAACACTGGCTATATATGCCATGCAACTACTGTCTACCCCTCATCATTAATCTCTAAGCTGGCATGCAATGCTCTCGACTTATGTACTATATACAAAGGAGAAACCTGTAGACTTGCCATAGTCTTACGACTTAAGACGTCAACCACCACATTAGCTTTCCCTGGCTGATAGTCTATCAGACAATCATCGTCCTTTATCAACTCTAACCATCTCCTCTGTCTTAAATTCAACTCTTTCTGAGTGCCCAAATACTTCAAACTCTTATAATCTGTGTAGATATAGCACTTCTCGCCATATAAATAATGTCTCCAATCTTAAGAGCAAACACAATAGCTGCTAGCTCCAAGTCATGTGTCGGATAATTCCTCTTATGCGATTTTAGCTGGCGTGATGCATATGCAATGACATTCCGATCTTGAATCAGTACACAGCCTAACCCATTATGAGAAGCACCGTTATATACTGTGTATTCTTTGCCCGAGGTAGGTAAAGTCAGGGCTGGAGCCTCAGTTAAACATTTCTTCAATGCATTAAATCTCTGTTGGCATTTATCTATCCACTGAAATTTTACATCTTTGCAAAGCAACTTAGTCAATGGAAATGCCAACATGGAGAACCCTTTCACAAAATGGCGGTAATATTCAGCTAGACCCAGAAAACTGTGAATCTCTATAACATTTCTGGGTGGCTTCCAATTAAGGATGGCTTCTATCTTACTTGGATCTACCTTGATGCCCTCATCTGATACTATATGCCCCAAGAAAGATATTTCATTCAGTCAAAATTCACACTTCGATAATTTTGCATATAGCTGTTTCTCCCTCAAAGTCTGCAGTATAATGCACAGATGTCTATCATGCTCCTCTGCACTCCTCGAATAAACCAAGATATCATCAATAAACACCACTACAATTGGTCGAGGTATGGTCTGAAGATAGTGTTCATCAGATCCATAAAAGCAGCTGGAGCATTTGTTAACCCGAATGGCATGACTAGGAACTCATAATGGCCGTAACGGGTTCTAAAAGCAGTTTTAGGGATACTCTGTTCTTGCACCTTCAGCTGATAATAACCTGATCTCAGGTCAATCTTAGAGAACACAGTTGCACCTCTCAATTGATCAAACAAATTATCAATGCGGGGCAATGGATATCTATTCTTTATTGTCACCTTATTCAACTGTCGGTAGTCAATACATAAGTGGAGAGTGCCATCTTTCTTCTTAACAAACAACACTGGTGCTCTCCAAGGTGACACACTAGGGCGGATAAAGCCCTTGTAGAGTAATTCTTGTAACTGCACCTTCAATTCTTTCAGTTCTGCTGGTGCCATTCTGTATGGTGTTATGGAGATTGGGTCCACATCAGGCATGATATCAATCTCAAACTGCACCTCTCTCTCTGGAGGCAATCCTGGCAACTCATCAGGAAACATGTCTGGATAATCACATACAATAGGGATGTCCCTTAACGCTGGACTCCCCACTCGAGTGTCCATCACATGTGCCAAGTATGCTTCACACCCTTTTCTGATCATCTTTACGGCGGTCACGGTGAAATGATGTTTGATGGCAATAACTGCCTCTTCCCGTGTATTATCATATCACCATACTGGGGAAGACCAAAAGTGACTGTCTTCAGCCTACAGTCAATAATAGTGTGATGCCTGGTTAACCAATCCATGCCTAAGATGATATCAAAATCTCTGAAGGGCATTTCAATCAGGTCAGACAGAAAAGTGTGTCCTTGGATCACCAAAGGATAATCCCTGTATATTATATTTACCCTGACCTCCTAGCCTAATGGACCAGTTACTAGCACATCATAGTCCATTCTTACACATGGAATAGCAGTAGAACAAATCACACTAGCACTGACATACGAATGTGTGGAGCCAGGATCAAATAGCACATATACGTCTTGGTCAAGGATTGAAAAAATACCAGCTACTACATCTAATGTTTCAGCCACCTCCCTCTGACGCATTGTGTACACTCTGGCTGGTGCGCCATTAGGTTCTGGCTGGTTAATAGTGCTTTGACTTCCTGGAGTGCTACCCCTACCTCTGCCTCTACCTCTACCAGATGGCTGTGACCCTCTTGGAGTAGAGGTTTGGACTGATCCCTCAGATGTGGCAGGAGGTCCAGATCATCGTGGACTAGTACAATCTTTGGTGAAATTTTCGGTTCCTCCACAATTAAAATAGGCACCAGTGGCCTTAAAACACACCCCACCATGTGTTCTACCACAAGTCTCACACTACCGGACTGATAACGCTCCCTGAGATGCCTGCTGACCAGACCGAGGTGGTCTTTGGCTAGAGAATCTGCCTCTACCAGATCTGTGGGAGCCAGATCCCCTAGATTGTTTCCTCTTCCCAGAACTGCTCTCAGTAGGTTGGCTAGTGGCTTTCTCGGTTTTCTCTTTCTCTTGGGTATTATTCTTCACTGACCCTTCCATTTCTATCCTCTTACATTCCAAGGCTTGTGATATCAACTCAGAAAAATTCTGATGTCAAAAACCCACTACTTGCATTCTCAATGTAGGCCTTAACCCAGCCTCAAACCTCTTGTATCTGTATCTGGGGCTGGAGACCAAGCTTCCAGCATAGTGGCTTAGTCTTGAAAAGTCCAGCTCATATTCTGCTATGGTTCTATTACCTTGTTTCAGATTTAAAAATTCTTGCAATTTCATGTCAACACAGGTATCGGGGACCCATTTCAGTCTGAACTCCCTTAAGTAATCTGCCCATGTAAGAACAAGTGGCTCAACCAGGTTGTGAGGGATAGTCTTCCACCATTCATATGCATCCCCTTATAAAAGTGAGACTGAATATTCAAATTTTAGTTCCTCAGTGTCACACCTTACCCCTCTGTAAGGCATAACATGATCCCGTAGAATACCTAATGAACTATCGAACTTCACCTACCGATAACTCATTAGGTACACTACAAGGGATTTTAAAACCATTTTCTTACATTTTGGAAGTGGTTAGCATTTTGGTAGGAATTAAAATCGTTTATTCAAAGCTTAAAAACTAGTAAAAATTTTTGTCCATTTTTATTTTTCCGCAAATTTTATAAAAATTTCGACAGTGTGCCGTCTGTATTTTGAGAAAACAGTTCTTCAAATACCTGAGAAAAACACTTCCAATAAATTTTCTCATCAACTTCTTCAAATTCACAATCATCCCAATCAATTTCATTTCAAAGTGTCAAAACCAATTTCATAAAACCCAAAGTTATATCATGTCATTCGAAACAAATATAATCTGAATAGCCAGTGACTAAGGAGAAGTCACATCACAAGGCTAGCTAGCTCAAATATATGGATATCCATTCAATTTCTTCTTCTACTGGCACACACCTCAACACTTCAGCCAGAGAAGGAATCAAAATTCGAAACTGATTACCCCCACTAGTCATGCTAGTGAGGTGTTCAAATATATGGTCATGTCACTGTGGTTTCAAAACTTATCTTAACAATTTACAATTTACTAAACATTTATGCCATCTCAAATATACACAAATAACTTTCAACAATTTAAATCAAAAGCATAAATATTTCATCACAATGATGTCACATTTCAATATTTCAAATTATTCAAAACAATATGCAAAAGAAAATTTATAGAAATTCTACGTGGTGCACAAACCTTATATGAGTCGCCTTTTGGCCTTGACTCTGTTAGTAGTATGCCCTAGAGCATATCATTTAGTATGTATCTTGTATATGTTTTTATTAATAAAAGGCATTTCCACTTTTCCGTTTACATAATATATTTATGTGTAATAGAAAAGGTCTATTGATATTTTATTAGAAATTCTATTCTTAAGTTGTTAAGAATATGAGTGACAGTATTTCTAGTACAAAGTATCATAAATAGGTTCACAATCAAGGATACTTCATAATAAGGACATGACTTATCTAGAAAGATTGTATTCATGTTTGTTACCAAGTTATTTATATGAGATATAAATAAGATGGAATGGTGAGTCTCATGCCATATAGCAAACATGATAGGAACTTATAAATGATAAGTAGGCCGAACCAGTAACACTTATGATAAGCACATGGAGTTTACTTTTGTCAATGTTTTGTCATAAATCATATCAGTGCATATAATCTTTAGACCTGAGATAGCACAATTATCTTGTATATAGGTAGTTTGAGTTTGATACTACTTTCATACTAGTGTTGGCTCTTACTAGTTATATATGGAGGTAGGTGTTGATCAAGATGGAATCTGTTCCTATAAGTAAATAGAGATAAAATCCTATGTTCATTTTAATTGTTCTTGATGTTTCAAGTTCCTGGCCAGGACAGATAGATTTATTCAGAAAGAGTTTCTGATGAGAAAAATCTTTGTAATCAAGAACTGGAATTAAAAGAGAACATAATATTCATAGCAAATGGGGTTTGACATAAACCATGACTCCAGCTTGAGTTGGGATTTTGTAACATAGAGATTCCAGTGCATGGTAACATATGATTGTAGGTTCATTTAAGATAAACCTTATTACTGATTGGGTGGCCATGGCATACTATGCTAGGTGTTAACCATGGTCTAT
The DNA here is from genome assembly GCF_030052815.1 of Hevea brasiliensis. Classification (NCBI taxonomy): domain Eukaryota; kingdom Viridiplantae; phylum Streptophyta; class Magnoliopsida; order Malpighiales; family Euphorbiaceae; genus Hevea; species Hevea brasiliensis. Next base: position 16,074,496 of record NC_079500.1, on the reverse strand, counting down.
GAGGTGCATAAAATGATTTAGAGAAATCATTTATGGTAAGAAAGAGTTCTGATGATATTAAGAGTTGATATCATGTCTCATTGCCAATTAGTGATGAGCTTAGTAAGTCACACACATACACAAGTTATCACCTAATTAAATATGATTTAATTAATTAAAGAGTTTAATTGATTAATTAAATAGTTTGGTTTGCAATTAGATTGCAAAGTCCCTAGCATGACTTGAAACCAAATCTAGATTATTGGATGTATAGTATAAGTTAAATTTATATTTAAAGTGTTTAAATATGAATTTAATTAATGAGAAATTAATTAATAGAGATTAATTAATTAATTTATATTTGATATAAATTGATTAGAAGAAGAGAAATAATTATTTTGGGTTAAGAACTCAAAATTAAGATGCAGGGGTATTTTGGTCATTTCACAGGGTGATATGTGGCACCATGAGATGGTGATACATGGCATTACACATAAGCTTGCCAAATATCTTTTAATCATGTAAGATGATTAAAATTAAGATTAAATATAGGTTTGACACTTGGCACAATGTGATTGGGTCAATTAAACCTAGAACTAATCAGAGGGTGACATGTGGCAAGGGTTTAATGTGTCGACCTGGCTATATAAGTGTTGTTATGAATTAAAAATAAGACAACCAGCAGCCACTCCTCCTTTGTCATGCCATTTTGAGGCTTTCCATCTCTTCTTCTTTATCTCTCATCAATTCAAAGACATTAGCCATCAATCTCTTGAATTAAAAATACTAGAAATCGTTTCTAATGTCCTGTTTACATCTTTAATCTCTTAAAAGGCAGAACTTGATTTTCTAAATAATAGAAAAAGCTTTAGAAGCTGTTCAAGGGCTGCCATAGGTGTTCTTGGTGTGGACAAACTAGAGGGACAACATCTGGTGTCCTGAAGACGAATATCAAAGGCGCAAATACACTGCAGTGCATCAAGAGGTTAGTGTTTGTTCTTAATTTAATCTAGAGTTTTAAAATTAATCTGATTAATTTTAAAATCTCAAATGGCAAATACAGATCCAAAAACATATTAAAAGAGTTTTAATATGTTGTTTATCATTGAAATCAAATAGATAAAAATAAATCTTGCATGATGCATGATGCATGTGACCCTAGGTGAAAATTTTGAATTCATGGTATAAACTTGCATTTTTTCACCCTTTCGTTCCTTCAGACTCAACACCTCGCATTCCTTCTCGGTATTCTTTTCCACTGAAACACATGGTTTCACAGTGTTTCAGTATCATAACTTAGCATAAATCCAAAAATATATTTAAATTCACTTTTACCTAGCTCTAATGTGCTAAACTTGACGTTCCACGATACTATTCAAGTCAATTTGTTGACTTTCTAAGGCTTAATAGGTATGGGAATCCCAACTTCACCCACATACCACATTTTGGTTACTAAATTTGTTGGTTTTAGTTGTTTACTCAAAATCTAAGTTTTTTAGGCAAATTTGCAAATTTTTAGTTTTGGGTGTCTTATGTTGCACTGTTCCATTGGTCATTTTACTGTTAGAATTTGGCAAATTTTTCTTCATAGAAAATGTTCCCTATTGTCTTAACTTTATTCTCCTTTTTGAATCACTCCAATTGGAGTTTTGTAGCTCAAGTTATAGCCATTTGAATCATGGCTTCCGGATTGGACTTAACCCAAATTTCTGGGCACCAAACTGGTTCTGGCAGTTTTAGGTCACCAACTTTGGGTGGCCAAATGACTTGGTTAAGGGGATAATTTGAGTTTGTGTTCTTCATGAAAGTTTTAGGTCTATATCTCAGCTGTCCACTAGTAAAATTTTAGGTCATTTAGACCTGCCTAGCCCAAGTTATGGCCAATTAGTCTTTTTTGTACAGGTCGGACTTCATAAGTCTGGATTTGGTCAATTTATTCACTAGGTTTTGGTCACTTTTTGGGCATGATTCCTAAATGAAAAATGTTCCATTTTGTGTCTATTTTCATTCCCAATTGGCCTCACACCAATTGGACTTGTAAATTTTCAGTTTTGATCCCTAAAAGGGACCTGGGTCCTGCTGCCTGCAGCATGACCCTAGGCAATCCGAATTTGCATTTGGTTCCAACACTTCTAACATACTCCAATTGGCTACAAATGACCATTTCTCACCTCAAACCAAGTCCAACACACCATTTAACACATTCTCACATTTTTGTCTCCAAAACCCTAGATGCCAAGACCCTAGTTCATGCCATTGATCAATTCCTTAATCAAATCATTACACTAATCACATATTCAACCTTATTTAAGTTCTAATTCATGTATAGTTTAACTAAACACTATCAAATCCAACACCCCATCAAGCTGGCCAAATTCACATATGGTCCCTCAACAAAAATTTTCTTTCCATTTAAGCATATTTCCAAGTTTATTCAACTAAAAACACATGTATTAAACTCAAAATTCCAAAGTAAATAGCTTACCTCAACTTTGAAGTTCAATAACCCAATTTCTTCTTTCTTTTCTTCTTTCTTTTCTTCTTTCTTTCTTGCTCAATCTTCTTTTCAAGACTAAAAGACCAAGTTTAATTAAGGGGACTACGGGATTTATGGCTAGATCAAGTGGTTCTTCAAGCTCAAAATGAGCTTTAATGGAGGAAAGTGAGGGTGAGGGAGAGAGATGTGAGTGATGGCAACCTTGAAGAAGATAAGTGTTTTCCTTTTTTTTTTTTCTTTTCTTTTCTTTTATGTTTTTAGTCTTATGGAAGACCACAAATTAAATTAAATAAATTTTTAATTATAATATTTATGGCATCATGCATGATGTCATGCATGATGTCATCTCTTTTCACTTTTTCATTTTCTTTTTTTTTATTTATTTTTTCATTAGTTCTTTAATTTCATTCCCGATTCTGAAATTTTCTTTTCTCTGATTTTATTTGACAGTTAGGTCAGGAGTCAGCTCTTGGGGTTAATTGACCAAATTGCCCCTCGCCAATTCAACCCGGTTTGCAAATAATTCAATATTTCTTTTAGCTCCCTGACCTAATTATTTTACTGGTTTAACAATTCTTTTTCTTGATTTTCTCTTTTCCACTGTGTTCGCAATAGTCCTAAGGATCGCAGCGTCACATTTTACGGTTCGAAATTTGAGTTTAAATCGACTTCGCAATCCTTCCGAGAAGGTCACCCATCGTTGTGACTCTCGGCTCATTTAACTTCTTATGTTCTGTTTTTCTTATTTATACTTAACTAATTGACAATTACTAATTATTTGTGTTCAGGGCTTATCTAGTTGTCTTAAGTGTGGCTCTAATCCCCTTAATTGTCCGGACCGACACCGATCACCGGAATAGTGAAATATACCAGGCTATGCAAATAGGGGTGTTACACTCGGCACATTGCAGCTTTCTGAATACCCTTTTCCATCCGTTCTAACCACTGTTCTGCTTCCAGTGGATCCACGGTGCCCTTAAACTCAGTAACCCCAAATTTCATTAATTTTTCATATTGCCGAGCCGGGGGCTGTGGTTGTACTGCAGGTGCTTGCATCTGAGCTTGTGGTGGTAAATTTCCCGCCATTTGTTGAAATAACGTAGTCATCTGCTTTGCAAACTAAGCAGGGAACTGCGGTGCTTGAGGAGGAGTTGGAGTGGCTGACCCACTCACGTTCTGGAGTGCTGGGGCTTCCCCTTGGGCCTCAGCCTCAACAAATTACTCTACGGAATGATTTCCCTCTTCCATTCTGTTTTTAGAAATTTCTACTTCCTGAGATCAAACACAAGGAGGTTGACCTCCATTAGTGCATATTCATGATGTAAATATGTCATATGTATCAATTTAGGACACTTGAGCAATTGTACTTATCAAAGGAAATATGCATATGCACAATCAAAATTCATTTCAAAACCATGCTCTGATACCACTAAAACATGTCACACCTTATCCCTCTGTAAGGCATAACATGATCCTGTAGAATACCTAATGAACTACCAAACTTCACCTACCGATAACTCACTAAGTACACTACAAGGGATTTTAAAACCATTTACTTACCTTTTAGAAGTGGTGAGCATTTTTAGTAGAAATTAAAAACATTTAGTTGAAGATTAAAAGCTAGTTAAAATTTTTGCACATTTTTATTTTTCCGCAAATTTTGAAAAAATTTCGGCAGAGTGCCAGCAGTATTTGCAAAAACTGAAAAAATTTTTTACCTGTAGAAAAACACTTCCAATAATGCACTTCACCAAATCTCAACCACCAAATCACTCAATCAATACAATCCATTCAATCTCCACAGTTCATAACCTTTTCAAAACAGTTAAATAAATTCATTCCCATTGCATTCAAAATATTTGATTACATTCATAAGTTAGTTCACAAACATGAAAAGCCAAAAGACCATATTATTACATATAACTGTACAACTACCCAGTTACAAAAGTACATATGACTACAAAATTATTTTTATCAACTAATTACAAGGGTATAATTAAATACCCCTACAAAAGTATCTGAGCAGTCCCCAAAATCAGCAGCTCACTCTGCTGCTTTTTCCTTGCCTCTATCTGCAACAGCAAAAGAAACTATCGCTGAGTATAAAAATACTCAGTGGTGCATGATAAAATATAAAATGCACAATATAAAATATTTGTTATCAATTCATAGTTCAAATATTTCACAATCACATTTCATATTTTTTCAAAACTCATTATAGCACAATTTTGGTCAAACAATTTAATAAAGACAGTGTTGCCAATCCAGACACAACTTAAGCCATGACACAAATTTTCCGATCAATGTCGTGTTGTACACCATGACAAAGCGATCTACAACCTCATTAATCGAAATCAATGAGGGAGGTGGCTAGCTAGCTAATGAGTACTCATCCAATCTCGAACTCAACTGGTAAGCCAGAGAGGGAGGAAAATAAATGATCTCAACCCCATAAATGGAGAAGGAATAATGTGGTACTGTCATGCTAAGTGTAAACACAAAATCAATTGAAAACAATTTACTCAAATAATTTGTCAGAAATCTGATCAATTTCCAAAGTCATATTTGCGATTATAAAATGGCAACACAATTCATAATTAACACAGAAGTCAAATTTTCAAGAATAAAATATTTAAACAAGAATAATTATGCACAAACCTGATATGAGTCGCCTCTAGGCCTTGACTCAGTTATTTGTCCCTTCCGGGTCTTTTTCAGCTAAAACACATAATTGATAGTGTAACACCCCGAACCTCCGAGTTATGAATAGTACCATTTTTTGTCCGTGATTAGTACTATTCAAGGACACCTTGAGGACCAAAAATAAATAAAAAATTAATTAAAAAGACATAATAAAAATTCAAGTGACCCAAAAATATAAGGATTCACCAGGTATATTGTAAAAGAGAGATTATGACCCGATAAGGGGCATTTTGGTCAATTCACTTTAAGAGTTGATTTTTGACCAAAATGTCAATTTAATTAAATGAAAATAAAATATTAAATTATGAAGAAATATTGAGGGAAAAATTAGAGTAAAAGTGGAAAGAAAATAAAAGAGATAAAAATCTAGAATTTAAATTCCATTTTTGACCTAATTAAAATTAATGACTTATGGGCTTTTGAAAATTAAACTTTATTATTTAATTAAAAAGGAATAAATAAGTATAAAAGAAGACAAGTCTCCTTCTTTCCCTTCTTCCATGCCACCACCCATCTTCCCTCTCCCTCTCTTTTCTTTTCTCTTCTTCTCCAATCTTCTTCCACCATTGTTTTCCCTCCTAAGTTTTAATTCCCTTAAATTCCCTTCATAAATCCCATAACCCACTAAAAGAAAAGATCAAAGAGAACTTTGATTGAGGCATTGGAGCAAGTAGAGCAAAAGAAATTGGAAGAAAAATTGAAGTTGGAAAGAAATCACTTGAGGTAAGTTTCTTTTTATGTTAGATTAGTTGTATAAGCCTTGAATTAAGTTAGATTATGATGAAATTTCATAAGAAAATGAAAGGAAACATGCAAGGAACCTAAACTAGGGTTTTGGCCAAATTGGAAAAAAAAAATTAGGGTTTGATATATTTCAATGAAAATGATGATGAAATCAAGCTTAGTTAAAGTAGCATGCATGATGAGAGTAAAGAAATTACATGAAATGTGTATAAATTTAATTATGGGAGATTATAGTTCATGGAAAAATTGGAGTTTTGATGCTAAAGAGTGAAATTGGTATGTGTAGTATTAAATTATGATCATTTGAGGTTTATTTAGTTTGAATTGACATTGGGTTGATGAATGGAGGTAATGAAATGGTAGGATTAGGGAAAATTGCAAACTTTGGTATTTGAAAATTATGGAGTTTGTGCTAGGAAGTGCCATTGATGTGTCAATGCTAAATTATAGTCATTTTGGGTGAATTAAATGTGAATTGAGGTTGGTTAGTGTGAATAATTTAAGAAATGAAAAATTTAAACCTAGGGCAGAATTTACACACTGAGTTCAGTGTGTTTGATAGCCCATAAATTGAGCTACACAACTCCAATTGGTGTGAAACTAATTGGAAATGAAACTCAAAACATAGGGCTAGAATTTTTGTGAAGATAACCTGCCCCGAAAATGACCTTAAGCTATCCCAAATGAGCCTTGAACTTAGAGACAAAATTCTGGAACCTACAGAATTTGACCATATGAACAGTAAACTTTGCATAGCCATAACGCTCTCTAGAAAACTCCGATTTAGGCGATTCTTGAACCACTGGAAACCTAAGACATAGTAGAACATTTCATATGAAGAACTTGAGGCCAAATTATGGGCTTAACCCAATCAAATTGCTGAGCAAAATTGAATCACCTAATCCATAGAAATATGGAAATCTGCAGATTTACCATATGAACAGTAAATTTTGCATGGCCATAACTCTCTCTAGAAAACTCCGATTCAGGAAATTCTTGAACCGATGGAAACCTAAGACATAGTAGAACATTTTGTATGAAGAACATTAGACCAAATTATGGACTTAACTTGATCAAATTGTTGAATGAAGTTGGATCAATAAATCTACCAGAACTGAATCTGCAGGATGAATAGTGACATAAATAGTAACCGTATTTTGGTCATAACTTGAGCTACACAGCTCCGATTAGGCGATTCAAAAATGAAAATAAATTTAAGACCTAAATGAATAATTTTCATGAAGAACACCTCATCAAATTATGATCGAAATTAGGTAAAAATTGGGTTCAAAGATTGGGGCACCAAGCTGTCCCAAAATCAAAATATTCTAAAATTTTCAAAGCTAACTTGGGATGCATTAGACATACATGTAATGAGTTCTTAGTAGCAATTGAGATTGGTATTGAGGTATTCTATTTGTGTATTTTCAGTAGAAAAAGAAGTTTGAATGGACAAGGAGAAGTAGGTAATAAGGAAGGAGAATTATTAAAGGTTTGTGCACAACTAACTTTTTCTTCATTTTTAAACTTGTAAATTGCTTGGAATGTGTTAAATTGAATGAGTTTGCTTTGAACAAGTTTACTTTGACTGAAATATGGTTTTTCTCTTACATTTAAGAAATTTGGGTGTTGCCACCTTTATATGGATATTATGATGAATTTAAATGTATTTATTAGTTTATAAATGTGATTGTTGAGTGGGAAATTTTTGGAAACTATTTTGAAATCACAGTTAGCATGATAGTCCCTTTTGGAACTCTCCAGTAGTAACGGTTACTTGGGGTTGATAATTGATATTGATTATGTCCCCCATTAATAACGGTTAGTGGAGTAAGACTACATGAGTACTCATTAGCTAGCTAGCCCTTCCCTCATTAATAACGGTTAGTGAGGTTGAGATTGCTTTGTCGTGGTGTACAACACGGCACTGATCGTGAAATTTTATGTCATAGCCTAAACTGTGTGTTGATGTTGGCAACACTAATGCTTTGTGAATTGTGATTTATGAAGTGTGATTTCTCATTTGAAATGTTATTCCAATAAATGGCCTTTATGGACTTGGAACTATTGTGAAGTTTTCATACTTAAGAAAAATGTAATTCATTATGCTTTGACAAATTGTGTTTTACCTTAAGTTTTAAAGTTATTAGTTGTGCACCACTGAGTGATATACTCAGCGATAGCTTCTTTATGCTGTCACAGGTAAAGGAAAGGAGAAGGCTGCCAAGTGAGAGACTTGAAAGTAGCATTTTGGTATTATTTGTGGGTATTTACGTTAGGTATACCCTTGTGATTTCTTTGGATGTATTTTGTACCTTTATGTATGGATGTCCGGACATTGAGCAGTTTGTATTTAAAAGTATTGCTTTGCTATCATATTTTGAGTTTGTAACTATTTTGTATTTTACTTTGAGACTTATGAAAATATAACTTTTGCAATATTTAGTCTATCATTATTTTTCATGGAATGTTTACATAGAATTTTAAATATTCTCATGCAGTTTTCCACAAAATAATTTATAAGATAAAAAGCTATGGTTTGTTTTAAAATCCTTTGTAGCATAACTAATGTGTTATCGGTAGGTGGAGTTCGATAATTCATTAGGTATGCTACGAAAACATGTCTTGCCTTACAAGGGATAAGGTGTGACTTGTTTTAGTGGTATCAAAGTAAAGTAGGGACGGTGATACGTAACGCCTACAATTCCTGGGAGCTCTCACGCGTGAACTAAGGCAAAGTGTGGCTCTATGCCCAAGAGCTTGCAGGGACGGCGATACGTAACGCCTGTAAGTGCTCTGACAGGTACCCTTAAATGCCACCAAAAGACCGTGTTTAAGTGGTATCAGAGCTTTGGTTTTTATACAAGTTTTGAAATTGCATGTTTGAAAATTTTTTGTAAGTACAACTGCGTAACTGTCATTATTGATACATATAGTGCATTACATCATAAATATGGACTAATGGAGGGAAATCTCCTTGTATTGATTGTTCAGGGAGTAAAATTTCCTGTGATTCAGTATGAGAGAAGGGGGATCACACAGTAGTGCAATCAGTAGCAACTGAGGTATAGGGGGAGGCCCCAGCTCCTCATAATGCCAGTGGGTCAGCTGCACCCTCCCCACCCGTGCAATTTTCTGCCCAGTTCGCTCAGTAGATGGTTGCATTATTTCAGCAAATGACTGGCAATATTCCAGTCCAAGCTCCTGTGCAAGCACCTTCAGTGCAACCACCATCCCCAGCCAGATAATATGAAAAGTTAATGAAGTATGGGGCAACAGAGTTCAAGGGTACAGTGGACCCATTGGAAGCTGAGCAATGGTTAGAACAGATGGAGAGAGTATTCAAGAAACTGCATTGCACTGATGATTTGAAGTTCGAATACTCATTCTCTCTACTGCATGGAGACGCATATGAGTGGTGGAAGACCATTCCTTACAGTTTAGTTGAGCCCCCTGTGTTGACATGGGATGACTTTCTCAGAGAATTTAGACAGAAGTATGTTCCTGACACATATGTAGATATGAAGCTACAGGAGTTTCTCAGTTTGAAGCAAGGGAACAAGACTATAGCCGAATATGAGAGAGAATTTTCCCACCTCAGCCTCTATGCTGTAAGCCTACTCACTACCAATAGAGATAGATGCAAACGGTTTGAGGCCTAGTTTGAGATTGCAAGTGGTTGGGTTTCGACATGACAACTTCTCTGTCTTGATATCACAGGCCCTTGAATTGGAAAGGATAGAACTAGAAGGGGCATCTGAGAAGGTAACCACTGAAAAAGAGAAGAGCAGTAAGCCTACAGGTCAGAGTTCAAGTAACAATTCGGGTAAAAGTAAGAGCTTTGGGGGACCAAGTAATAGAGGATCTAGTAGGGGAAGATTCTCAGTGCAGAGGCCACCTAGATCCGGAAAACAGACTTCTAGGGGTTCCTTTCCCGTGCTTGTGAGACTTGTGGCAGGACTCATGGAGGAGTATGTTATAAGGCTATAGGAGCCTGTTACAACTGTGGTGGAAGTGGGCATTTTGCTAGAGATTGCACTAGTGCCCACAGATCTGGGCCGCCTACTACTACTGAGGGATCCGTTCAAGGTTCTACTTCCAGAGGACAACAAACAACTAGTAGAGGCAGAGGTAGGGATAGAAGTAACACTTCTGGCAGCCATGGCACAGTGAGCCAACCAGAGCAGAGTGGTGCACCAGTCAGGGTGTACACCATGCTCCAGAGGGATGAAGCTGAGACATCAGATGTTGTGGCTGGTACTTTCTCCATTTTTGATAGAGATGTATATGTGCAGTTTGACCCTGGTTCTACACATTCTTATGCTAGTGCCATTATTTTATGCTCTGTTGCTATTCCTTGTGTGAAATTGGATTATTATGTGCTAGTGACTAGTCCTTTAGGACAAGAGGTTAGGGTGAATAAATTGTATAAGGATTGTCCTTTGGTGATCCAAGGACATACATTCCTATCAGACTTAATTGACATGCCCTTCCAAGATTATGATATCATCTTAGGCATGGATTGGTTAGCCAGGCATCAAGCCATGATTGACTGTAGACTGAAGACAGTCACTTTTGGTCTTCCCGAGTATGCAGACGTAGTGATAAATAGGAAGAGGCAGTTATTGCCATCCAACATCATTTTAGCTGCACTTGCTAGAAAAATGATTAGAAATGGATGTGAAGCTTATCTAGCTCATGTGATAGACACCTGGGTGGGGAGTCCAGATCTTAAAGATATTCCTACGGTATGGGATTTTCTGGATGTCTTTCCGGAAGAATTGCCGGGATTGCCTCCGGAAAAGAGAGGTGCAGTTTGAAATTGAGACTATGCCTAGTGTGGAGCCAATCTCCATCACCCCTTATAGGATGGCATCTGCTGAGTTGAAAAAGTTGAAGGTACAATTGCAAGAATTGTTAGATAAGGGTTTCATCCACCCTAGCATGTCACCTTGGGGAGCACCAGTATTATTTGTGAAGAAAAAGGATGTTACTCTTCGCCTATGCATAGACTACAGACAGTTGAATAAGGTGACCATAAAGAATAGATATCCTCTGCCACAGATCAATGATTTGTTTGATCAGTTGAAGGATGCAACTGTATTCTCCAAAATTGACTTGAGATCGGGCTACTACTAGTTGAGGGTGCAGGAGCAAAGTATTCCTAAAACTGCCTTTAGGACTCCATATGGCCACTATGAGTTCTTGGTAATGCCATTCGGGTTGACTAATGCTCCAGCTGTTTTTATGAGCCTGATGAACACTATCTTCAGGCCATATTTGGACCAGTTTGTTGTGGTGTTCATTGATGATATTTTGGTGTACTCAAAGAATGCAGAGGAACACGACAAGCACTTGAGGATAGTATTGCAGACTTTGAGGGAGAAGCAATTGTATGCCAAACTATCGAAATATGAGTTTTGGCTAAAGGAGATTTCATTTTTGGGGCATATTGTATCTGCATAAGGTATCCAGGTGGATCCTAGCAAAGTTAAAGCCATTCTTAATTGGAAGCCACCTAAAAATGTCACGAAAGTTCAGAGTTTCCTTGGTTTGGCCGGGTATTACCGAAGGTTTGTGAAGGGATTCTCCATGCTAGCATCTCCACTGACCAAGCTACTTAGGAAGGATGTAAAATTTCAGTGGACTTATCGATGCCAGGAAAGTTTTGATGAGTTAAAGAGGAGTTTAACTGAAGCTCCAGTCTTAACCTTGCCCACTTTGGGTAAAGAGTATACCATATACAGTGATGCTTCTCATAACGGATTAGGTTGTGTGTTGATGCAAGATAGAAACGTCATTGCCTATGCTTCACGCCAGCTTAAACCGCATGAGAGGAATTATCCTACACATGACTTGTAGCTAGCAGCCATTATCTTTGCCTTGAAGATCCGGAGACATTACTTGTATGGAGAGAGATGTTATATATACACATATCATAAAAGTTTGAAATACTTGGGCACACAGAAGGAGTTAAATTTGAGGCAGAGGAGATGGTTAGAGCTGATAAAAGATTATGATTGCTTGATAGACTATCAGCCTGGAAAGGCAAATGTTGTAGTTGATGCTTTAAGTCGCAAGACTATGGCTAGTTTGAGGGTTTCTCCTTTGTCCATGGTGCATGAATTAAGGGCATTGCATGCTAATTTGGAGATTAATGAAGAAAGACATTGCAGAATATGTTGCCAAATGCCTAACTTGTCAGCAAGTAAAGGCAGAACACCAAGTGCCTGCAGGGTTGCTACAGCCATTGCCAATTTCTAAGTGGAAATGGGAAAGAATCACTATGGATTTTGTGACAGGACTTCCACGTACACAAAAGAATCATGATACAGTTTGGGTTATTGTTGATAGATTAACCAAGTTTGCACACTTTTTGCCAGTGAGGATGGATTACAGCCTGGAAAGATTGGCCAAAATGTACATTAATGATGTGGTGAGGTTACATGGAGTGCCAGTGTCTACTGTATCGAACAGAGACCCGAGGCTCACTTCTAGATTCTGGGGTAGTCTCCAAAAAGCCCTAGGAACTAGATTAAAATTCAATACAGCATTCCATCCACAGACAGACGGCCAATCTTAAAGGATCATTCAGATTTTGGAGGATATGCTTCGAGCCTGTGTAATTGAGTTTGAAGGGAGTTGGGACACACACTTGCCTTTAATTGAATTTACCTACAATAACAGTTATCAGTCAAGCATCGGGATGCCTCCATATGAAGCACTTTATGGTAGAAAGTGTAGAACTCCCTTGTGTTAGGATGAAATGGGCAAAAGGAAGTTGATTGGCCCAAAATTAGTGTAGCAGACGAAAGAAAAGGTTAAGCCCATTAGAGACAGACTCAAAGTTGCAATGGATAGACAGAAGTCTTACATTGACCTAAAGAGAAGAGATATTTGGTATAGTGTCGGTGACAAGGTGTTCTTGAAAGTTTCCCCATGGAAGAGGATCATGAGGTTTGGTAGAAAGGGAAAACTAAGTCCTCGCTTCATTGGGCCTTATGAGGTTCTGGAAAGAGTGGGTCCATTGACATATAGACTTGCATTGCCTCTAAAGTTGGAAAAGATTCACAATGTCTTCCATGTCTCCATGTTGAGGAGGTACAAATCAGACCCCTCTCACATTTTGCCAGTAGAGGAGATTGAGGTGAATCTAGACCTGACATATGATGAAGAGCCCATAAAGATCTTGGAATATGAGGTGAAGCAGCTGAGGAACAAGCAAATACCTCTAGTGAAAGTGTTGTGGAACCATCATTCAGGCCAGGAGGCTACATGGGAGCGAGAGGAGGACATGAGGAGACAGCACCCATAGCTATTCAGAGACTGAGACCAGGTAAATTTCGAGGACAAAATTTATTTTTAAGGAGGGGAGAATTGTAACAACCCGAACCTCCGAGTTACGAATAGTACCATTTTTTGTCCGTGATTAGTACTATTCAAAGACACCTTGAGGACCAAAAATAAATATAAAATTAATTGAGATAGTGTAGGGGTGGGGCGTGAGGCAAAATATCATCCATTAGAATTATATAAAATGCACCAGGTAATGCCCAGGAAAGATGGTGGAGTCACAATGGTCTCACTTAAGTACCACCTCCTTAGACAGCATTTCCTAGACATGCACTTCATACAATCCTAATAGAATCAAACCACTGGTAAGTACCGTCTTCCCATAACACTACCACGGTACTAAGGATTTATGCCACAAAGGCATAGATAGACAGGAGTCGCCACCCGTAATAACCGGACATATTCGATGTTTCTTCCGAGGGTCATGGATGGCAACTTACTCCTTGCGAGTTTCCACAACCGTCATTACCATAGCCCAATGTCTAGGTTCGGGATAGTGGAGTACGTAAGGAAGGTGTTAGGCACCCTTACGCTGGACTAACCTCGTTAATTCGAGTGCCAGTCCTCTACTAATGTTTCTAGAAGTCTTGTTTATTATTCCTTTATTAAACTTTATCCTAAAAAATGCAATTCTAATCCTACACACGCAAGTAATTCACAAAAAGGGTTGTTGTTTACACACAATTTTCATGCACAAGTAATTCCTATCTATGGGGTTGCTAATTATTTAAATGATATTTACGGATGACTAAAATTAATTTATTATTGGGAATTTAATTTACAAACGAATTCAATTTCAAATAACCCTATGTTTCTATTTAACCTAAATAATTAATTTTCACCAAGTTACCCTAAGGATAATTGAACTAAGTTAATTATGTACATGTGTAATTTATTCTAATACCACATAAGTCCCAAACAATCACAACCTAATAAAGATTTCTAACATGCAAATTCATTTTACAATTACCAAGTATTAAATTAAATTTATTTTACATGCCAATATTAGTTTAATTTACAAACAAGATTAATTTTAATTTACAAAGTACTTATTTAAATTAATTACATGCAAAAGTCAGTTAAATTAAAAACAAAGTTAATTTTAATTTACCAAATGAAAGTTCTATTATTACTACAATTTCATGCCAATGGTTATTTGAGAAGTTTAGAGCTACTTACTTGTTGATAAATGCAGTTGCCATTGGGGCAAGCTACCCTTAAAAAAGGGTCTTCTCTTCTAGTATGGCAATGATATCCCTGGCTTACTCCCGTTTAGCTCCATATAAGCTCCACGCAAATGCCCTCTTTGGTACTTACCTTAGGGCTACTTACCAATTTTGTTTGTAATAAAAAATAAAGAAACTAAAGAAAATAAAAGAAATAAAGAGACAGAAACTAAACATGTGCAGAGTTGTGTATCCCCTCAAATTAAACATGATTACATGATCCATATGAACATATAAAATAAATTGAAGACAAAGAGCATAGAATTAAAATATTGTGTGGCATAGATCTTGAAAAGAAAACAATAAAAAACTGACCTTATAGAAATCTTGTATGCAAATCTTCTTGAAGAAAAGAAAAAAAAAATAAGAAAGAACTCAAAGAGTCTTGAATATCTCTAAATTTCCTATAGCTCTGAATTTTCTCTTCCTCTTTCCTCCCATCATCCCCTTCTTCTCTTCTCTAGTAGGGTATTTATAGGGTTTTGGGAGAGAGGTGTGATAGGGTTTGGAGTCTTAGGATGATAAAGTTTAGATGACTTGAACAACTACAATTGTAGAATTCGAATAAGACTGGGAAATGGGTGAGGTGTTTCAACCAATAGGAAGACAGGAAAAAATGGAAGGCACCAATAGGGAATGAGGAAGAGGTGTGGTAGGATTTGGAGTCTTAGGATGATAAAGTTTAGATGACTTAAACAACTACAATTGCAGAATTTGAATAAGACTGGGATATGGGTGAGATGTTTCAACCAATAGGAAGACAAGAAAAAATGGAAGGCACCAATAGGGAATGAGGAAGAGGTGTGGTAGGATTTGGAGTCTTAGGGTGATAAAGTTTAGATGACTTAAACAACTGCGATTGCAGAATTCGAATAAGACTAGGATATGGGTGAGGTGTTTCAACCAATACGAAGACAGGAAAAAATGGAAGGCACCAATAGGGAGTGAGGAAGAGAGTGGGGCCAAGGAGGAGAGAGATATTTTGTTATTTTAATTTTTAGAAAATAATTAAATGGGTCCCATTTAAAATTCCTAACTAGGCTTTCTTAGGCCCATGGAGCCCAATTAAACTTAATTAGATCCATTTAAAAAACTACCCATATTAAATTTAAACAAAATAAAATTTTATTTAAATTTAATTAAATTAATTTTCCCAAAACTTTATTATTATTTTTATTTTTTTCAAGATCATGCCACGAAATTAATAATTCAGCTCAATGCCTCCAATTACATCTTACAGTCATATAATTTTTCATCATCGGGTTTCCCACGGCCTCAATGCACATACTCATCACAAAATAAGGGTCTACAGTTTGCCCCCCACTTTGGCGAAAGTTGAAATCAATGCGAAAGCATTGCTCAAGTTTCGTCAAAGTGAAACTCGAATTTCTAATAACTATGAAACCTTGGCTATGAGGATCAAGTATATCTTGCTCGGTTGACATACTCTATATTATGAGACTAGCTACGGTCTCATAACAGTAATAACTGTGTCATGTGAAAAATGAGTGTATCTTGCTCTGTCGATACACTCTGCGTCATGAGACTAGCTACGGTCTCATAACAGTGATAACTGTGTCATGTGAAAATTGAGTGCATCTTGCTCTGTTGATACACTCTGTGTAATGAGACTAGCTATGGTCTCATGACAATGGCAACTGTATGATTTGAAATGTTGTGGATTCGTATTTAGGACCGCAGTCCTAAACTACCTACGTATCCCCCTCATTATCCTGAGGAAGAATCAGACCCACTCGTAGTTCGTCACTTGAAACTGTGGTGATGCATGTTCTTCTACGCCTTACACACCTACAGGTGACATGTTGATGCGTGTTCTTCTACGCCTTACACAACTATGCCATATGCCCTAAACAACGTCTAAGGACTTACCAAAAAAATATCTGTCATGAAATGTTGTGGGTTCGTATTTAGGACCGCGGTCCTAAACTACCTACGTATCCCCCTCGCTATCCTAAGGAAGAATCAGACCCCCTCGTAGTTCGACAATTGAAACTGTGGTGATGCATGTTATTCTACGCCTTACACACCCACAGGTGACATGTTGATGCATGTTCTTCTATGCCTTACACAACTATGTCATGCGCCCTAAACAACGTCTAAGGACTTATCAAAAAATATCTAATTCATGATTTGAAAAATTAGGATGACTAGGTCTCATAACTCTTTTTGTGATTTTTGTGCTTCTTGTATGCTACTTCCTATCATGGGCATGCTGATTTTGCTAGAGATTCTAAAAAAACTTAGTCCTCTGAGGGACCTCTTTTTACAAAAACTTTCTTTTAGCCTCCAAGTTTTTTAGAAGAATTGTTCACCAAAAAAGACTTCCTTAAGGTCACAATACAATTTCTCTCTGATTTTTCTTTTTCTTCTCTCCCCCCATGGTTTCTGCCTTGACTCATTTCTCTTCCATGAACTCCATTCTCTGTGCCCTAACTTTTGCCTGAAATGTCCTTTCGGATTTTCATCTCAGCGGGCTTGCTCTAACTTTTGCCTAAGTGGCCCTTCCGGGTTTTCCACCTAGCAAGCTCCCTTTTTTTTTTTTTTTTTTTTTTGAAATTAGACAATTACCAGGACATTCATATCAAGCACCTATCTTGTCATGCTCAGAAGACATAGATTAAATCAAAACAACGCAGTTCAATTACTTAATCATTTGATGTATCCCTCAAGACACAAACATTCACGATCATAATTAAATAAAACCCATTCCTAGTCAATGCAATAAAAATTTCTTTATTTATTCAGGTACACCATTACTCCCTCTTACATTTAGTTTTGCCAAATTTCTAACCTTCCAAAGTTAGAAATAAGCTTTATAACCTGTCGAATGGCCTTTTTAGGTTTTCCATCCAAATCTTCTCTCATCTCTCCTTTTGCCTAGACTGCCTTTTGCAGGTTTTCAATCTAGCATTTTTTTTCTTTTCTTTTCTTTTTTTTTTTTTCTTTGACCCTTATTTTTTCTTAGACCGTCTCTTGTAAATTTTCAGCCTAGCGGGCCTATCTCACACAAAGTACCGTTTGAGCTTGTTTAAGTTGACTGGTTCTTGAAATTCATTCCCATCCAGGTCTGATATTCTTACAGCACCTCCTGACAAGATCTTTTTGACTATGTATGGACCATCCCAGTTTGGCTTAAACTTTCCTCTTGGATCAAAAGGGATGGGCCGAGCTTGTTTCAAAACCATGTCTCCCTCTTTGATCTTTCTTGGCTTCACCTTCTTATTAAAGGCTCTTGCTATCTTCCTTTGATAAGCCTGCATATGATACAAGGTTCGCATCCTCTTCTCATCAATCAAAGCTAGTTCTTCATATCTTTTCTGGGCCCACTCATTTTCCAGAATCTTAGCTTCTAGTATCACTCTCAAGGATTTGACCTCTAGCTCAATGGGTAGCACTGCTTCAGTCCCATACACTAAAGAGAATGGAGTTGCCCCTGTGGATGTTCTTGTAGTAGTGCGATAACCCCAAAGAGCATAAGGGAGTTTCTCAGGCCAATCCTTATAGGTTTCAACCATTTTTCTCAGAATGGTTTTCACATTCTTATTTGCTGCTTCTACTGCTCCATTAGTCTGTGGCCTGTATGGTGAGGACTTGTGATGCTTAATCTTGAATTCGGTAATTAATTCTAAGAAATCACCTTTGAACTATAATCCGTTATCTGATACTATCTCATGGGGTACCCCAAACCTGCAAATCAAGTTCTTTCTCACAAACTTACTTATCTGCTTAGCCCCTACTACTTTATAAGATTCAGCTTCAACCCACTTGGTGAAATAGTCAATTGCCACTATAATAAATCTATGGCCATTAGAAGCCGTGGGAGAAATCTTCCCAATAATGTCTATGCCCCATATTGAGAATGGCCACGGTGAAGTCATGCTGTAGAGTTCACTGGACGGTAGGTGATTCAAATTCCCATGGATTTGGCACTCATGGCATCTTTTCACAAATTTAGCGCAGTCAGTATCCATGGTAGACCAGTAATAGCCCAATCTTAAAATTTTGCCTGCTAATACCCTTCCGTTCATGTGAGGACCACACACTCCTGCATGTACTTCCTCCATTATCTGCTCAGACTGCTTTTTCGTCACACACAAGAGCAATAGTCCTTCGAAGAACCTTTTGTAGAGTTGCCCCCCAGCCAAAGTGAACTGAGTGGCTAATCTACGAATTGTAGCTCTATCCCTACCATTGGCTGACTGTGGGTATTCTCTTACCTCTAAATATCTTCTTATGTCCTCATACAATTTCATCTCATCTTCTAGATCTAAATGTGCTATTATTAACCCTTTATAGCATGGGATTCTACTCCTCATCAAGATAGCCATTTGGGTCGACTCGAGTCACCCTTCTCCCATAAGGATGCCGGCGTGGCTAGAGCATCGACTATCAGTTCTGAGCTCTAGGCATGTGCTTCATTGTCACTTCCTCAAAGCTAAATAATAGTTTCTTAGCATACTCCAGGTATGGCCTCAACTTTTCTTCTTTCAATTCCCATTCACCTTTAACATGGGAAACCACTAGCATTGAATCTCCGAACACCTCCACTTTTTTAGCCCCAACAGCTATTAATGCCTCCAGGCCACAAATGCAAGCCTCATATTCTGCAATATTATTAGTGGTTGGGAAACATAGCCTTTTTGACATTAACAATTGTTCTCCATTCGGTGCTTCCAAAACCACCCCTATCTGGCTCGCTCTTGTTCATGGCCCCATCAAAGTACATTTTCCATGGCTGGACCTCTACTAGCTTGAGACTCTCATCCGGGAAGGCTGTTTCGACTTCTTCCCCTTCATTAACTGGATTTTCAGAAAGAAATTCGGCCACTACACGCCCTTTAATGGTTTTTCGAGTCTCATACACAATATCAAATTCAGACAGTAGGACTAACCATTTGGCCAATTTTCCAACTAGCGTCGGTACTTCAAATAGGTACTTTAAAGGATCCATCCGGGATACTACAATAACTCGATGGGTCTGAAAGTAGTGCCTTAACTTCTTAGTTGCCCATTCTTTGGCCAGTCAGGTTCTTTCTATTAGTGAATAATTCTCCTCCTAAGCAAGGAGTTTCTTACTGATGTAATAGATGGCTCTATCCAGATTCTCTACTTCTTGTGCCAACATTGCCCCCGAGGCCATGTTTTCCACGATAGGTAGAGGATTAGAGGATGCTAGGTATGGGTGGTGACAAAATTGGTGGATTGCTCAGTGCTTGCTTTATCTTTTCAAATGCCTCTTGACATTGCTCATTCCACACCAGCTAATTCTTTCTTAGTAGCTTAAAAATTGGTTCCACGGTAGTTGTGAGCCTAGCTATGAACCCTCTTGATGTCTTGTAATTTGCCTAAGAAACCTCTAATCTCTTTTTCTGTTCTGGGTGGCATCTCCTGGATTGCCTTCACCTTATCTGGGTCAACCTCAATCCCTTTCCTACTGATCATATGCCCTAACAGTTTGCCTGAAGTGACCCCAAACACACACTTGCTAGGGTTCAGTCTCAATTTATACTTGATGACTCTCTGAAAGAACTTCTCTAATGCCTCAAAATGTCTCTCCCTAGTTGGGGATTTTACTACCATGTCATCCACATATACTTCAACTTCTTTGTGCATCATGTCATGAAACAACATAGTAGCCATTCTCTGATAAGTTGCACCAGCATTTTTTAGCCCAAAAGGCATGACCTTATAACAATAAGTCCCCCATTCAGTGATAAAAGCTGTCTTTGCTTTATCTATCAAATCCATGAGGATCTGATTATATCCCGAAAAACCATCCATGAAAGAGTACATGGCCATGCAAGCAGCACTGTCAACAAGCACATCGATGTGAGGCAATGGGAAATCATCCTTAGGAGTAGCCTTATTTAGGTCCCTATAATCTACACACATCCGAACTCGCCCATCCTTCTTGGGGACTGGCACAATGTTGGCTAACCACTCGGGATACTCAATTACTTCAATAAAATCAGCCTCAATAAGCTTTTTCACCTCTTAAGCTATCTTTTCTTCCCATTCTGGCCTAAGCCGACGTTTCTTTTGTTTTACTGGCCTCATGTTAGGGTCTGTGGGGATCTTGTGTTGTACTATGTCTCGATCAATTCCCGGCATATCTTTATAAGACCAGGCAAATGCTTCTTGGTACTTTATTAATAAGGTTACAAATTTATCTCTTTCTTTTTGGGTTAAATCTTCAGCTAACTTAATGTCTTTAGGATCATCTGGTGTACCCAAATTAATAGAGATTGATTTTAATGCATTAACAGAAATAGATTCTAAATGATTATGAATGCTATGCGTGTAGCCATTAGGAAGAACATCAAACAAATAAGCAAAAGGACTAGTCATATTATTTATTTTTGCCTCAAAATCATCATCAAGTACATCAGAAATAACAATATCAGTATCACTACTGTGAGCATTACAAAAGACAGACTCAAACTTAGGGGTGTAGGTCAAAGTGCTTGGCTTCCATGCAGACCTTAACTTGATGGCACTGACCTCTTGTTCTAATTCCTCAACATGCGGCAGCTCCTGGTCATCAGTCCATGCAATTGCGCCCTCCCTGATAAACTTGGTGGGCTTGAGTCCCTCTTCATCTTCAGTTGGCTGATAGCCCAGCCCATATCTAGTGATCTGTCCCTTTATTTCTGGAAAAGTCACTAAGCCATTAGCTCGTTTTCCCAAACCCATGCTAGGAAAAAACTTCATCTCTTTCATCATAGTGGCCACCCTAGGGTCCATCCAGTCTCCATAGATCCCAGCAACTCGGAAACCAGACAATAGTGGTACCGAACCATCCACTTGCAGCATAGCTACTTCCCCATCTCTTTCAGCATTGACAGTGATTACACCATCTTGGTGCGGGATCTTGATCTTTTGGTGGAGTGTAGAGGGGACTCCACCTAAGGGATGGAACCAGATTCTACCCAACAGTAAGGAGAATGTCATGGGGATGTCTAGCAGTGAACTCAACCGTCTCTATAGGCCCCACCTTAACCATAGTCTTGAATACCCCTATCACGTTTCTCTTTGAATCATCATAGGCCACGATAACGGTCGAGAACCGATTAGTTCAGACATAGAAATTCCTAATTTTGGCAGAATCTTCAGAGGGCATACGTTAATGGCTGACCCATCATCTATCATCACACAAGGCACTTTCCACCCTCCAACCTCAGCGGTCACGAACAGAGCCCTACTATGGTTTCTCCCCTCAGCTGGGAGATCATGATCAGAGAAAGTAATATGACCCCCATCTTCTATAAGCACAACTTTGGCAATCTCTTCTGGAGTTATCTCTGTGGAGACCTTGAGTACACTCAGGGCCTTGGTCAGTGCGGTTCTGTGTTTTTCTGATGCCAATAGCAATTCCCAGACCGTTACACTAGCCTGAGTCCTCTTCAATTGCCTAAGGAACTGATCATCCTCTTCATCTGTGTCCTCTTCAGCCAACACCTTGGCTTTCCCTCTCACGTTGTCCTTTTCCATGGGTGGATCAGGATAATATCCACCACTCTTGGTCATGTGGCTCACCCTACTCTTTTCCTCTCCGTCAGAGTCAACCCAAACATCTAACAAACCTTCCTCATCACTGGAACTATCCCAAATATCAATTGTCATTACATATCGAGGTTCATCAAGCTTTTGGATAGGTTGGATAAGGTTGAGAATTTGGTCAGGGTCAATTGAGGTGGTGGAAATCATGTAAAGTCCTGGTGGAGGTGGAACATTATGGTTAGGCATTGGGTTGGTGCGTGTGTTGGGTCGATTTTCTGGGTCAGCTATTTTCTTAGCATCGATCAAGTCTTGAACTTCGTGTTTTAGCCGAAAACATCTATCAGTGTCATGACCATGAGTTTGATGGAATTGGCAATATAGGTTAGCATTGTAATTGGGTGGCAGTGGGTTTGGTGGTGGTCTAGGTGCCAAGGGTTGGAGGAGACCCCGAGCTTTGAGTCGCTCGAAGACTTTAGATAGAGGTTGGTTGAATTGAGAGAACTTTCTAGGGGTGCGGGACACGGTTTGAACCTCAATGACTTTGTTTTCCCCAGCAATGTTGCCAGCTGACTGGTATCCTCCCCTCTTGGGCTGATAACTCTTCTTTTCATTATTCAATACATCCTCCACTAATACCCCAGCATCATATAGCTGTTCAAAGGTAGCCAAGGGATAATAACAAAGTTTCTCATAATAACTAGGCTGTAGACTTTTCACTACCAATCGCACTTGATCCTTTTCAGCAGGCCTATTGGTCATCTTCATGGCCTTTTTCCTCCATCTCAATAGATACTCTGAAAAGGTTTAATTTGGTTTTTGCCTAGTGGTCTCTAAGTCTCTCAGGGTAACATCTAAAGCTGTATTATAGGAGTATTGTTGCACAAATCTCCTAACTAGCTCCTCCCAATCTTTTCTCACAGTGGCTTCTAGCCCATGATACCATGAAGATGCAACCCCTTCTAGTGACATAGAAAAGAACTGAGTGACTTGGTTCTTAGTCAAACCAGTCGTTTTCATAACTATAAGATAAGACCTGAGATGGGTTTTTGGGTCACCAGTACCATCGAATTTAGCCAAATCAGGCATCTTGAATTTTTCAGGTAGATTTCCATCCAACTGGATGTCAAAGTCATCTGCATCTAACAGTCCCATTCCAGTAAATTCAGCTTGCTTTTTCACACTGGCCTGAAGTTTTTCCATCATCTCAGTAACAACTCTAATCTCCTCACTTGTCCCCTTTTCTTTCTTTTTGGCCTTGTTTTGCAGATAATCTTCTTCATCCCAAACATCATCAAAGGCCTTCTTTTTACTAGTCTCTTCTTCAGGCCTTTTCACCTGAACATCACTAGGCCCACCCATCTCTAACTTCTTCTCAAAGTTGGCCATGATTTTTCCTTCAAGCTCAGCCATCTTGGCATTCAAAGCTTCTTCAAGCATCTGTTTAAACATGACCTTAGTGTCTTCCATTTTAGCTTGTGCAGGTGTAACTCTTACCAATCTCTTTCCCTCCCTAACCCAAGTGACCTGATTAGAAGTCTTCCTGATGTGTTCTAAAGCTATGTTTACTACAAGAGACAAAAAATACAAGGTTTTAACATCTTATGCTATGTACAAATGCAATGCATGAATGCATGAATATGCACTTTCATTTTTACCTTTGCCTTTACAAAGCCAAAACCGAACCATACTAATACGACCAAAACTGAACCAAAACCGAACTGTATAAACCGAACTAAAATCGGACCAAAGACTAAATGATAAACCGAAAAGAATGTCTCCAGAACTGAATCTTCGCCCCCTTATACCTTCAACTCTCACGTGCATGGTAAGAAAAAATTCTATCCTAGGCTCTGGTACACTGGACACACCAACAGGGGGTGGTCCAAGACGATCCTTCCCTCACAAACAAAGGATTTATATCCTTAAAGTTTAACCATAAGTAAGCATCCTCTTGCTTAACATGGGTTTTGAAATGGACTTGGGCCTATACACGCATTGGGTTTATGCATAGGCCTAGGTTCATCTCAACTACCACTAGAACTTATGGTTTGAACAGTAAGGATACGAATCCAGCACAACAAAAATCTACGGGGTACCTAGGGTTGAAATCTATGGCTCATGGGCTTCATTGGGTAGGAAAAGGGTTACCCATGCGAGAGCTTGTCCATTAAGCACAACGGCCGGAGCTATGGCTCTTTTATATACTCGAAGGTACAGGCATGGGGTGCTAGCATTCACCAATTCGTCATAGCTCGAGTAGAACCATGGTCTCCTTGGCTAGTACTAACGAGGCTAAAAGGGTAAGGGTGATCCGTGTGATAGTGTAGTGCAATGCAAAAAGTTTAACAAAGGAATAATATTAGACTAATAGAAACATGTTGGAGTAACTATCCATTTAGTCCCCAGTGGAGTCGCCAAACTGTAGGGGTGGGGCGTGAGGCGAAATATCATCCATTAGAATTATATAAAATGCACCAGGTAATGCCCAGGAAAGATGGTGGAGTCACAATGATCTCACTTAAGTACCACCTCCTTAGACAGCATTTCCTAGACATGCACTTCATACAATCCTAAAAGAATCAAACCACTGGTAAGTACCGTCTTCCCATAACACTACCACGGTACTAAGGATTTATGCCACAAAGGCATAGATAGGCGAGTCGCCACCGGGTAATAACAGGGACATATTCGATGTTTCTTAGGGTCATGGATGGCAACTTACTCCTTGCGAGTTTCCACAACCGTCATTACCATAGCCCAATGTCTAGGTTCGGGATAGTGGAGTGCGTAAGGTGAAGGTGTTAGGCACCCTTTACGCCTGGTCTAACCTCGTTAATTCGAGTGCCAGTCCTCTACTAATGTTTCTAGAAGTCTTGTTTATTATTCCTTTATTAAACTTTATCCTAAAAAATGCAATTCTAATCCTACACACGCAAGTAATTCACAAAAAGGGTTGTTGTTTACACACAATTTTCATGCACAAGTAATTCCTATCTATGGGGTTGCTAATTATTTAAATGATATTTACCAGATGACTAAAATTAATTTATTATTGGGAATTTAATTTACAAACGAATTCAATTTCAAATAACCCTATGTTTCTATTTAACCTAAATAATTAATTTTCACCAAGTTACCCTAAGGATAATTGAACTAAGTTAATTATGTACATGTGTAATTTATTCTAATACCACATAAGTCCCAAACAATCACAACCTAATAAAGATTTCTAACATGCAAATTCATTTTACAATTACCAAGTATTAAATTAAATTTATTTTACATGCCAATATTAGTTTAATTTACAAACAAGATTAATTTTAATTTACAAAGTATTTATTTAAATTAATTACATGCAAAAGTCAGTTAAATTAAAAACAAAGTTAATTTTAATTTACCAAATGAAAGTTCTATTATTACTACAATTTCATGCCAATGGTTATTCGAGAAGTTTAGAGCTACTTACTTGTTGATAAATGCGATTTGCCATTGGGGCAAGCTACCCTTAAAAAGGGTCTTCTATTCTAGTATGGCAATGATATCCTTGGCTTACTCTCGTTCAGCTTTATATAAGCTCCACGCAAATGTTCTCTTTTGTGCTTGCCTTAGGGCTACTTACCAATTTTGTTTGTAATAAAAATAAAGAAACTAAAGAAAATAAAAGAAATAAAGAGACAGAAACTAAACATGTGCAGAGTTGTGTATCCCCTCAAATTAAACATGATTACATGATCCATATGAACATATAAAATAAATTGAAGACAAAGAGCATAGAATTAAAATATTGTGTGGCATAGATCTTGAAAAGAAAACAATAAAAAACTGACCTTATAGAAATCTTGTATGCAAATCTTCTTGAAGAAAAGAAAAAAAAAATAAGAAAGAACTCAAAGAGTCTTGAATATCTCTAAATTTCCTATAGTTCTGAATTTTCTCTTCCTCTTTCCTCCCATCATCCCCTTCTTCTCTTCTCTAGTAGGGTATTTATAGGGTTTTGGGAGAGAGGTGTGATAGGGTTTGGAGTCTTAGGATGATAAAGTTTAGATGACTTGAACAACTACAATTGTAGAATTCGAATAAGACTGGGAAATGGGTGAGGTGTTTCAACCAATAGGAAGACAGGAAAAAATGGAAGGCACCAATAGGGAATGAGGAAGAGGTGTGGTAGTATTTGGAGTCTTAGGATGATAAAGTTTAGATGACTTAAACAACTACAATTGCAGAATTTGAATAAGACTGGGATATGGGTGAGATGTTTCAACCAATAGGAAGACAAGAAAAAATGGAAGGCACCAATAGGGAATGAGGAAGAGGTGTGGTAGGATTTGGAGTCTTAGGGTGATAAAGTTTAGATGACTTAAACAACTGCGATTGCAGAATTCGAATAAGACTAGGATATGGGTGAGGTGTTTCAACCAATACGAAGACAGGAAAAAATGGAAGGTACCAATAGGGAGTGAGGAAGAGAGTGGGGCCAAGGAGGAGAGAGATATTTTGTTATTTTAATTTTTAGAAAATAATTAAATGGGTCCCATTTAAAATTTCTAACTAGGCTTTCTTAGGCCCATGGAGCCCAATTAAACTTAATTAGATCCATTTAAAAAAACTACCCATATTAAATTTAAACAAAATAAAATTTTATTTAAATTTAATTAAATTAATTTTCCCAAAACTTTATTATTATTTTTATTTTTTCAAGATCATGCCACGAAATTAATAATTCAGCTCAATGCCTCCAATTACATCTTACAGTCATATAATTTTTCATCATCGGGTTTCCCACGGCCTCAATGCACATACTCATCACAAAATAAGGGTCTACAGATAGACACAATAAAAATTCAAGTGACCCAAAAATATAAAGATTCACCAGGTATATTGTAAAAGAGAGATTATGACCCGATAAGGGGCATTTTGGTCAATTCACTTTAAGAGTTGATTTTTGACCAAAATGTCAATTTAATTAAATAAAAATAAAATATTGAATTATGAAGAAATATTGAGGGAAAAATTAGAGTAAAAGTGGAAAGAAAATAAAAGAGGTAAAAATCTAGAATTTAAATTCCATTTTTGACCTAATTAAAATTAATGACTTATGGGCTTTTGAAAATTAAACTTAATTATTCAATTAAAAAGGAATAAATAAGTATAAAAGAAGACAAGTCTCTTTCTTTCCCTTCCTCCATGCCACCACCCATCTTCCCTCTCCCTCTTTTTTCTTTTCTCTTCTTCTCCAATCTTCTTCCACCATTGTTTTCCCTTCTAAGTTTTAATTCCCTTAAATACCCTTCATAAATCCATAACCCACGAAAAGAAAAGATCAAAGAGAACTTTGATTGAGGCATTGGAGCAAGTAGAGCAAAAGAAATTGGAAGAAAAATTGAAGTTGGAAAGAAATCACTTGAGGTAAGTTTCTTTTCATGTTAGATTAGTTGTATAAGCCTTGAATTAAGTTAGATTATGATGAAATTTCATAAGAAAATAAAAGGAAACATGCATGGAACCTAAACTAGGGTTTTGGCTAAATTGGAGAAAAATTAGGGTTTGATATATTTCAATGAAAATGATGATGAAATCAAGCTTAGTTGTAGTATGCATAATTTGAGTAAAGAAATTGCATAAAAGCTGTATAAATTTAATTATGGGAGATTAGGGTTCATGGGAAAATTGGAGTTTTGGTGCTAGAGAGTGAAATTGATGTGTGTAGTATTAAATTATGGTCATTTGAGATTTATTTAGTTTGAATTGACATTGGGTTGATGAATGGAGGTAATGAAATGGTAGGATTAGGGAAAATTGCAAACTTTGGTGTTTGAAAATTATGGGGTTTGTGCTAGGAAGTGTCATTGATGTGTCAATGCTAAATTATAGTTATTTTGGGTGAATTAAATATGAATTGAGGTTGGTTAGTGGGAATAATTGAAGAAATGAAAATTTTGAACCTAGGGCAGAATTTGCACACTGAGTTCAATGTGTTTGACAGCCCATAAATTGAGCTACACAACTCCAATTGGGGTGAAACCAATTGGAAATGAAACCTAAGACATAGGGATAGAATTTTGTGAAGATACCCTGCCTTGAAAATGACCTTAAACTATGCGAAATGAGCCTTGAACTTAGAGACAAAATTCTGGAACCTACAGAATTTGACCATATGAACAGTAAATTTTGTATGGCCATAACTCTCTCTAGAAAACTCTGATTTAGGCGATTCTTAAACCGATGGAAACCTAAGACATAGTAGAACATTTCATATGGAGGACTTGAGGCCAAATTATGGACTTAACCTAATCAAATTGCTAAGCAAATTTGAATCACCAAATCTGCAGAAATATGGAAATCTGCAGATTTACCATATGAACAGTAAACTTTGCATGGCCATAACTCTCTCTAGAAAACTCTGATTTAGGCGATTCTTGAATCGATGGAAACCTAAGACATAGTAAAACATTTTTACGAAGAACATTAGACCAAATTATGTACTTAACTTGATCAAATTGCTGAATGAAGTTGGATCAATAAATCTGCCAGAACTAAATCTACAGGATGAATAGTGACTTAAATAGTAATCGTATTTTGGTCATAACTTGAGTTACATAGCTCCGAATTAGGCGATTCAAAAAGGAAAATAAATTTAAGACCTAAATGAACAATTTTTATGAAGAACACCTCATCAAATTATGATCGAAACTAGGTAAAAATTCGGTTCAAAGATTGGGGCACCAAGCTGTCCCAAAATCAAAATATTCTAAAATTTTCAAAGCTAACTTGGGATGCATTAGACATGCATGTAATGAGTTCTTGGCAGCAATTGAGATTGGTATTGAGGTATTCTATTTGTGTATTTTTAGTAGAAAAAGAAGTTGGAACGGACAAGGAGAAGTAGGTAACAAGGAAGGAGAATTATTGAAGGTTTGTGCACAACCAACCTTTTCTTCGTTTTTAAACTTGAAAATTGCTTGGAATGTGTTAAATTGAATGAGTTTGCTTTGAACAAGTTTACTTTGACTGAAATATGGTTTTTCTCTTACATTTAAGAAATTTGGGTGTTACCACCTTTATATGGATATTATGATGAATTTAAATGTGTTTATTGGTTTATAAATGTGATTGCTGAGTGGGAAATTTTTGGAAACTGTTTTGAAGCCATAGTTAGCATGACAGTCCCTTTCGAAACGCCCCAGTAGTAACGGCTACTTGGGGTTGATAATTGATATTGATTATGTCTACCATTAATAACGGTTAGTGGGGTAAGACTACATGAGTACTCATTAGCTAGCTAGCCCTTCCCTCATTAATAACGGTTAGTGAGGTTGAGATTGCTTTGTCGTGGTGTACAACACGACACTGATCGTGAAATTTTGTGTCATGGCCTAAATTGTGTGTTGATGTTGGCAACACTAATGCTTTGTGAATTGTGATTTATAAAGTGTGATTTCTCATTTGAAATGTTATTCCAATAAATGGCCTTTATGGACTTAGAACTATTGTGAAGTTTTCATGCTTAAGAAAAATGTGATTCATTATGCTTTGACAAATTGTGTTTTACCTTAAGTTTTAAAGTTATTAGTTGTGCACCACTGAGTGATATACTCAGCGATAGCTTCTTTATGCTATCGCAGGTAAGGGAAAGGAGAAGGCTACTGAGTGAGAGACTTGAAAGTAGCATTTTGGTATTGTTTGTGGGTATTTACGTTAGGTATACCCTTGTGATTCCTTTGGATATATTTTGTACCTATATGTATGGATGTACGGACATTGAGTAGTTTGTATTTAAAAACATTGCTTTTCTATCACATTTTGAGTTTGTAACTATTTTGCATTTTACTTTGAGACTTATGAAAATGTAACTTTTGCAATATTTAGTCTATCATTATTTTTCAATGAATGTTTACATGGAATTTTAACTATTCTCATGCAATTTTTTGCAAAATAATTGATAAGATAAAAAGCTATGGTTTGTTTTAAAATCCTTTGTAGCATAACTAATGTGTTATCAGTAGGTGGAGTTCGGTAATTTATTAGGTATGCTACAAAAACATGTCCTGCCTTACAAGGGATAAGGTGTGACAGATAGTGTTTCAGTACCTTATCTCATAATAAATCCAATAATTAATTCATATATATACTCAATTCTAATCCCAATAAGCTTAAACTAACGCTCTTGAAAATTTTCATTTTGGGGTTACTATTTATAGTACTATTCAAGTCAAAATATTGATTTTATTATGCTTAATAGTTATGGGAATTCCAATTACACTCACATACCACATTTTGGGTGCCTAATTTGTTGGTTTTGATTGTTTCTTCAAATTTTAGGTCTCTTAGGTACAATTTCAAATTTTCTAGATTCCATTGGTCATGTTGCTGTGGAAAATTAGCAAAGTGTTCTTCATACAACTTGTTCCTTATTGTCTTAGCTTTAATTCTCTTTTTGAATCACTCCATTTGGAGTTTTTTAGCCCAAGTTATGGCCAAATGAACAAACACTGTTCATTTAGTCATTTTATCTGATGTGATGCACTACACCCGGGTTTGACCTAATTGTTCACTATGTTATGGTCATTTTATGAGCATAATTCCTGAATGAAAAATGTGACATTATGTGTCTATTTTCATTCCTAATTGGCCTCACACCAATTGGGTTAGTAAATTTTCAGTTTTGGTCCCTGAAAAGGACCTAGGTCAAGCTGCCAGAATATAAACCCTAACCAATCTGAATTGAAATCTCATTCTACTAATTCGCACACACCACAAATGGTCCCAATTGACCATTTCTCAACTCAATTAAGGTCAATTGCATCAATTGACCAATTCCCTAAATTTTTCCTAATTTTCAAAATGTTCAAGAACCCTAATTGCACAAATTTAAAATCTAGTGAAATCAAAGTATATATCCATGGTCTACATACATAATTCAACCTAAACAACCATTCAATTGCATTAATTTCATTCAAGTTCTAATCTCCCACAGGCTGGCCAAATTCCATATTAATCCCCCATATTTATTTTTTTTTTTATTTTTAAGTTGATTTCTAGGTTATTTAAACTAAAAATACGAGTAATCAAAAATTTTCAATTTCAATTGCTTACCTTTACTTTGAACTTCAATTCTTCACTTCACTCCCTTTTTCCTTTTCTTTTCTTCTTCAAATGTCCCCTCAAGTGAAGTTAACAAGTTTTAGTGGAACAATTTGGGGGCCAAAGTAGGGTTAAGTGGGAGTTTACAAGCTTGACATAAGCTTTAATGGAGGTGGAGCAATGGTGGAGAGAGAGAGGAGTGGGCTGCCGATTTTGTGAGGAAGAAGTAAATAATTTTTTTTCATTTTTTTGGTTATTTTATGTCTTATTATGTGTTGTTGACTTGGTCAATTATGGTGGAGAAAATAAAATAAATTTTTGATATCACAAATGATGTCATCCACATGATGCAATAAACCTTTTTCTTTTCTTTTTTCTATTTCCCTTAATTTTTTTATTATTTCTTTAATTTAATTCTCGATTCTGAAATTTTTGTTTCTCCAATTTTATTGGACAGTTAGGTCAGGAGTCACCTCTAGTGGTGAATTGACCAATTTGCCCCTCGCCGGTCTGATCCGGTTTATAAGTAATTCAATATTACTTCCGGATCCCTGACCTAATTATTTGATCTGCTTAACAATTCTCTTCTGTGATTTTCTCTTTTCCACTGTGTTCGCAATAGTCCTAAGGACCGCGGCGTCACATTTTCCGATTCAAAATTCGGGTTACGATAGCCTTCGCAGTCACTTCCCGGAAAGGTCACCCATCGCTGTGACTCTCGGCTCATTTAACCTTTTTATGTTCTGTTTTTGTTATTTATACTTACCTATCAGGTAGTCACTATTTATTTTCATTCAAGGCTTATCTAGGTGTCTTAGATGTGGTTCTAATCCCCTTAATTGTCCGGACAGACACCGGTCACCAGAACAGTAAAATATACCAGGCCATGCAAATAGGGGTGTTACAATTATAGTGTGAATTGATGCAATTGAACATGAAATTGATGATTAGAACATTTGATTGCATGTTGTTTGAGTAAATTGAAATTTTGGAGTTAGGGTTTAGGGCAAACTTAGGGTTTTGCTCATGTGTTGGTGAATGAAAGTCCTAATGGTCAATTAGTAACCATTTGGCTATATTTGATGAGGAATTGAAGTGATTTATGCCAATGGAATTGAGGTTAGGTATGTTGCCTTAGGTGACCTACAGGGCTAGATGTGACCCCAGTAAGTTTGGGTAGTTGTAACTTGAGAGGTGTAGGTTCAATTGGTACAAGGCCAATTGGACATGAAACTAGACACATAATGCACAACTTTGATGAAGAAACCTTGCCCAGAAAACAAACTTAGAATACCCTAAAAATTGACCAAATCCGGGTAACCAATTTTGGACCTGGTAAAAGTGACCAAATAAACAATGTTTGTTCATTTGGCCATAATTCAGTGTAGAAATATCCAATTGACTTGAATTTTATATCAATGGAAAGCTTAGACAATTTAGAACAACCTTCATGTAGAACACAAACTCAAATTCTGAACTTAACCTAATGGAATTATCCACCAAAGTCAGAACACCAAATCTGGCAAAAACAATTCTACCCAGAATTCTGGGTACAAGTCAATCCAGCCAATTATGGTAAAATATCCATAACTTGAGCTACAAAACTCCAAATGGAGTGATTTAAAAAGGGAATTAAAGAAGACACAATAAGGAACAACTTTCATGAAGAAAATTTTATCAAATTCTTACTACAGCCAGGTCCAATAGAAAAGTGAATTTGGACTTCAAATTCTAAAAATTTGAAATAAAACCTAGGAGGCTAGGAATTGAGTTTGGCAATCAATGCCAACAAAAATAAAATGCAAAATGTGGTATCTTCCTGAACTTAGGCTTAACAAATCTATTATAAATTAAAAAGTCAACCTTTGAAGGTAAATGGTCAAGTGAATAATAACCCCAATGATATAGGAAATGGTATACTAAATTAGAAAAACTATTAGGATGATTAATATAGATAATGTGATTAATGAATTTAAATTCTTGAAGTTAAGTGACTCTAGGATTTAAGGAAAATTTAGTTAAATTTGAAATTCATGAAATGTTCATGGATTACTTGGAATATGAATGATAATTTGTATACATAGTGTAATGAATAAATGAATATATGAATCAGACTTTAGTTCTCATTATTGAAAAAAGGATAAGGAAAAATACTTTGAGTACAATTACACATGAAAATAATTGTTATAAATTGTGATCAATATGAATGACATAATGAATGAATAAAATGATGAATGCATAATTTAGGTAGAATTGTATTTTAGACATTTACACTTCAGCTAGGAATAAAAATTGAAATGTTATAAATTATAATTGGAACTTGTAATGAAATAATGAAATAATAAAACAAAATATATTAACATTTAATGGTATTTATGTGCCCATGTATTGCCTAGACACATGTGTCAGATTAGATAGATTGGCATGCCAATAGGGTATTATTTGAGCAATACTGTGTAAGACTTTATGCCTGTATTTATAGTTTTATGCCTGCACTCATAGCTTTTATGTCCGATTACTTGTTATCATGGTTTTTAGCCATACTGATCTATTATCATGGCTTTTATCCATACTGATTGCATACGTGGTCGACGTTCTGTATTTCACGTCCCATGGTATGACGGCCCGAGACACTGCGGTGTCCAGTGCCAACGACCCGTTATCCAGTTTAGTCAACCTTCCATAGGTTACTTGGGCAGTAAAATTTATTAAAATAAGTTAAGAATATTAGCAATTAAAAATATTTGAAATTAAATAAATGAGTAAGAAGACCTAAAATAAATTAGATTAGTTATTTAGCATAAAGAATTGAAATGAACTAGACTGCTGCTAAAAATTTATCTATTATGAAATGACTCTGAGAGCCTTAGTTATTATGAAATAATCAAAGATAACCTAGAAAGTATTGAATTAAACGATACAAAAGATTAGTAATAGAATTATAATTTAAATAAATGTTACAATGAACTATGTTTTATTTCCATATGTATTTTGTATATTATTTTCTTTGTTATATTATTGCACCACTAAGCAGAAATGCTTAGCGCGATAGATTTATTTCCTTTGCGCAGGTACTGAAGCTAAAACTTAGTGGACATTTGACTGAGATTTTTGGAGTCCAAATCTGCAGAAGTATCAGAAGTGTATAAGGTTGTCACCTCCTCAGCAATGCGTGTAGATAGGGCCCATATAAGTCATATTATGTATTTTGTATATTATAATTAGTTATTATGTTGAAATGTAAATTATGGAATTGTAATTAATTTGTATATCATGTAATTTATGAATTTATGTAATTAGTTTGTACATTGTGTAAAATTTTGATATATGAATTGAATATGGAATGAGTTGCAAGAGTTGAATGTGAAATGATTATGATGAGCATGGATGATATTTTTATTATAAAATATTATTGAAAATTTCAAGCAGGTGAATAATGAAATACGTCAACTGGATATAAAATAGGGGAAACTCTATCAGTTTCTACTATGAATTTAATTGATATTAAAATATAACGAGAACAAAACTATTAAAGGAATAAAGTAAGATAAGATAGGGTGTTCTGGCACCAAATGTGACATGCCTTGCTCTGCTACACTGTAGACGGGTGAGGGGTGTTACAATTCAATTTATTGCAGAAACTTTTGGGATATTTTAGAATAGTCATAGAGTATGTGGGAATTACACTTAAACTAACTTAATGAGCATTTCCCTTCTTGCCTAAGACAATAGCTTTTGTTTTCAAGATTGAGTTTTTACCTTCACTCTTTCTTTAATAAAATTCAAAGCTTGCACTTTTGATCTTCCCCAAAATAATGGCAATCCAAGACACTTGTCCTCAGCACTCATCTACTTTAGGTTCATCATAGCTAGATTAAACTGAGACTTGGTATGCTTTCTATAACAAATACAAGATTTGTGATAATTGATTCTTTGCCCTGTTGCCTCAGAATAGCTAGAAAGAATATTGAGGATTGCCCGAACTTCTCTACAGGTAGCTCTTTCGAATAAGAGTGTCATTTGCAAATAAAACATTAGAAAAAGTAAGAGAATATCTAGAAAGCTTCATGTCTTTAATGCTATATATTTGCTATTTTACACGAATAATCTAGCCCACTTTGTTAATATTATTATATTTATTAACTAATATCTACTTTTTTTTTTTGAAATGTTGGAATTGTGAAGTTTAAATCTCCACGCCACGTACTATGAGTTAGATACCCAATTACTATAATACTAATAATACATATCTATCAATGAGATTTAGCTTGGTGATACTTGTTATAAATAGCTTGTATGTTAGATAGTATAGAGAGAAAGAATTCCTATATTGTTAAAATATAAGAAAGTGAAGGAATGACAAGAGTGAAATATGTATAGAATTTTTTATATATATATAATTCAATATATATTATTCTATTATGACACTTAACAAGTAGATGTATACATTAATGAAGCAGACATATCAATTCTATACAAGCAGTCTGGCTTGTTTGTATAGGTATCTGATAATAAGCAGACATGTCTATTCTATACAAAAAGTCATAACTATTTGTATAGGTGTGCATTAATAAGCAGATATGTCTATACAAATAGTCACAACTATTTGTATAGGTATCTTTAATAAGCAGACATGTTTATTACATAAGCGATTGTATCTATTGGAGATAGGCAGATGTGTCTATCTAGTAAAGGTGCCATGACTTTTCATTCTTTATAAATATAGATGAGCTTTTTCAATCCAGATATACTACTTCTACTTCTTCTTCTTTTCTTCTAATCTTTCTAAATTCAGTTAATATAAAAAGTTCTTAAGAAATCTTGAGAGTTCTTTGTGCAGATTTGGGCTTTGTTGTATCACGGAGGTATATTGCTATAACCTAACCTGCGGCAACCTAGTGGGGTAATTAATACCTTAAAGATAGTGATTCATCACGCCTCAAAGCCTATTCTACACCCACTGCTTCAACAATTTTAAGGTATTAATTGCAATGGAGTCCAAGGCTGTTTCCGTGATGAATCAAGAGTTTGTGAAACTTGATCGTTTTGATGGGACAAACTATGTTCCTTTGGAAAGACAAGATGCTATTCCTACTCACCACATTGAAGATTTCTTATATACTTGATCCAAGTGCGCTTGCTATTTCACCACCAACTCCGAAGATTACGAACAAGTGAAAGCGGTCGAGACAAATGTGAAGAAGATGAATTGCTATGCAGAGGTCATATTCTTAACAACTTGTCGATAGGCTATATGATCTATTTATACATCCAAGTCTCCAATGGAAATCTGGAAATCACTGGAGTTCAAATACAACTCAGAAAAACAAGGTGTGGATAAATTTCTCATCATGAAATATTTTGAATTCCAAATGGTTGATAATATATCTGTTATGGATCAAGTCCATGAGTTACATGTCCTTGTTTCAAAACTTAAAGATTTGAAAGTAATAGTTCCTGAATCGTTGCAAGTAGGAGGAATAATAGCAAAACTTCCTCCTAGTTGGAATGATTATAGGAAGAAATTACTGCATACCACAGAAGATTTTTCTCTCGAACAGATTCAGAAACACTTGCGCATTGAAGAAGAGACAAGAAATCATGATAAGAAATTTGTTTCTGAATCTACTACAAAAGTTAATTTTGTGCAAGAAAGTCAGAATTTTCAAAAGAAAAATTCTGGAAGTAAGGGAAAGTTTTCTGAAGCAGCAGGCAACAGTACTAGTTATGGCAGCAATAGCAAATCAAAGAAAGGAAGAACTTGTTACAATTGTGGCAAGAAAGGGCACTACAAACGTGAATGCAGGTTTCTAAAGAAACATAAGAAAGAAGATACGAATAATAGTGCTCAGAATTCCAATAAAGCAAATATAGTTGAACAAACTACTGAATTGATTGCAATGATATCATATTTGCATATTGGAATGGTAACATAACTCAATATGGCTACAACAACCAAATCCAATGATTGGTGGTATGATTCTGGGGCTACTGTTCATGTTTGCAATGATAAGACTCAATTTAAAAATTATGAAGAAGTTGTAAATGGGCAGAAAGTTCTAATGGGCAATCATGATTCCGCTAAAGTGGTGGGAAAAGGAAGTGTTGAATTAAACTTCACTTCTGGAAAGAAGCTATAATTAGTAAATATGTTGTATGTGCCAGAAATAAGGAAAAATCTTGTGTCTGCTAGTCTATTGTGTAAGAAAGGTTATAAGGTTGTTCTGGAGTCCGATAAAATAATTGTGTCCATAAATGGACTATTTGTGGGAAAAGGTTACTCATGTGATGAAATGTTTAAACTCAGTATTAATAATAATATGAATATTTCTGTTTATACTGTTGAGTCATCTTTATCTTTATGGCATGATCGTTTAGCACATATTAGTTTTAAATCTTTAAAATTTATGGCTAAACATGGTTTAATTTCATATATAGATGATAATAAAAAATCTTGTGAAATCTGTATACAAGCAAAAATGATTAAGAAATCTTTTCCAAAAGTTGAAAGATGTTCTAAGTTATTAGAACTTGTGCATTCTGATATTTGTGAATTAAATGGAATATTGACTAAAGGAGGAAATAGATATTTTATAACTTTCATAGATGATTTCTCCAAATATACTTATGTTTATTTAATGAAAAATAAAGATAAAGCATTCCAAATGTCTCAGATTTATAAATCTGAAGTTGAGAATCAAAAAGGAAAAAAAAATCAAAATTTTAAGAAGTGACGGAGGTGGTGAGTATTTTTCCATTGAATTTTCTTCATTTTGTGAAGAAAATGGAATTATACATCAAATAAGTGCACCTTATACACCACAACAAAATGGGTTGGCAGAAAGAAAGAATAGAACCTTAGTGGATATGCTTAATTCTATGCTTGTGAAATCTAATTTGCCAACAAACTTATGGGGAGAAGCTTTACTTACTGCTTGTCACTTACATAATAGAATTCCTTCTAGAAAATTTAAGATTTCTCCATATGAATTATGGAAAAATAGAAAACCTAACTTGAACTATCTAAGAGTATGGGGCTGTTTAGCATATTATAGAGTTTCAGATCCTAAAAGGACTAAATTAGGTCCTAGAGCTTTGAAAGGAGTTTTTGTTGGTTATCTTTGAAAATTCCAAAGCTTATAGAATTTTAAATTTAGACTTAAATGTAATTGTAGAATCTAGGGATGTTGAATTTATTGAAAATAAATTTCATAATGACCCTATACATGAGCCCATGAGTAGTTCAAGTCAAAGCAATGGTTCTAGTATTGATATTAATTTTGAATCGACGTCTAGTAATAAAAGAAAGTTAGATTCTTCTAATAAAATTAGAACAAGTCAACGTATTAGAAAAGAAAAGAATTTACATCCAGATTTTATATCTTCTCAGGCTATTGTTTTTCTAGTAGAAGGCAATAGGTTAGTTGTACTTAACAAAATACCAATTTTGTTAAATGTAGAAGATGATCCTAAAATGTTTCAAGAGGCAATGACTACAAGGGATGTGGCCTTTTGGAAAGAGGCAATCAATGATGAAATGGATTCATTATTATTTAATAATACATGGGTTCTAGTTGATTTGCCACCTGGTTCCAAACCAATAGGATGTAAATGGGTTTTCAGAAGAAAATATAAAACAGATGGATCGATTCAAACTTTTAAAGCTAGATTGGTTGCAAAGGGTTTTAAACAAAAAGAGGGAATTGACTACTTTGATACATATGCACGATGGCTAGAATAACATCTATTAGAGTACTTTTATCTTTAGTATCAATATATAATTTATATGTACATCAAATGGATGTTAAGACAGCCTTTCTAAATGGTGACTTAGAAGAAGAAGTTTATATGGAGCAACCAGAAGGATTTGTTTTACCAGGGAATGAAAGAAAAGTTTGTAAATTAATTAAATCTTTATATAGTTTAAAACAAGCACCGAAACAATGGCATGAGAAATTTGATTCTGCAATTTTGGAATATGGCTTTAAACATAATAGTGCTGATAAATGTATTTATTCTAAATTTACAGATCATTTTGGTGTGATAATTTGTCTTTATGTTGATGATATGATTATAATTGGAACAAATATGGAAGGTGTGAATGATACAAAGAAGTATCTAACCTCAAAATTTAAAATGAAAGATTTAAAAGAGGTAAATACAATCTTAGGTATCAAAGTAAAAAAACATAGTGGGGGTTTTGCTCTTTGCCAATCTCATTATATTGAGAAAATATTAAATAAATTTAATCATTTAAAAGTCAAAGAAGCAAAAACTCCATATGATGTTTCTTCCAAATTAACTGAAAATTACAGCGAGCAATTGCTCAAATTGAGTATGCTAGTACAATTGGTAACAATGTATGCTATGCATTGCACTAGACCTGATATTGCTTTTGCATTATGTAAATTATCAAGATACACTAGTAAGCCTAGTATTGAACATTGGAAAGCAATTTCAAGAGTTCTTGGTTATTTAAAAAGAACTATGAACTTTGGTTTATTTTATAATAAATTTCTAATTGTGTTAGAAGGTTATACAGATGCTAATTTGGATAACTAGTATTAATGATAATCAATCAACTTAGGTTGGGTTTTTACCTTAGGAGGATGTGTTATTTCTTGGGCATCAAAGAAACAAACTTGTATAACCCATTCTACAATGGAATCAGAATTTATAGCTCTAGCAGCAGTTGGTAAGGAGGAAGAATGGCTAAGAAATTTTTTATTAGATATCAAGTTGTGGCCACAACCGATGCCTACTGTTTCCTTACATTGTGATAGTCAAGCAACAATGTCTAGAGCTTATAATAAAATTTATAATGGTAAGTCTAGACATATTAGCTTAAGACATGATTATGTGAGACAATTAATCTCTGATGGAATTATTACTATTACTTATGTCAAGTCTTGTAATAATCTGGCAGATCCGTTTACAAAAGGGCTCTCGAGAGATATGATAAAAAATACATGTGCTGGATTAGGATTAAAAATATTCCATTAAATTTACTAATGATGGGAACCCTACTTTATAGTATTATTACTAAATAAAGTTTAAAGGATAACAACAAGTCATTAGTAAATGTTATAATTAAGTACTTAGTGTATAAAGTTAATGGAATGAGGATGAGTATTTATAATCTTAATGAAGTTTAAAATTATTACAAAGGACACTTCACCTATATGAACATAGGAAGTGGTGCCGCTTCAACAAAAGTGAGAATAACTTTTGTAAATGTTCATGAAAACATGAGGTAGCACAAGGCCATATTCGTGCTAAAATTTTGGTGAACTTTTTAAGTTGAACTAATTAATTCGTGTGTGTAGTATTTAGGTTTTATTTAATAGGAATCTAGGTTTAAGCTAAGGCTACCATGATTTTTTTAGAACTTTGAAATACTTACACTAAGGAAAAGTTTAAATCGAAAGATACTTTTCATTATGCATGAAACAATGGAATCTAACAATACAAGCTAAGTGGGGGATTGTTATAAATAGCTTGTATGTTAGATAGTATAGAGAGAAAGAATTCCTATATTGTTAAAATATAAGAAAGTGAAGGAATGACAAGAGTGAAATATGTATAGAATTATATATATATATATATATATATATATATATATATATATATATATATATATATATATATATATAATTCAACATATATTATTCTATTATGACACTTAACAAGTAGATGTGTACATTAATAGGCAGACATATCAATTCTATACAAGCAGTTCCAAGCTGTTTGTATAGGTATTTGTTAATAAACAGACATGTCTATTCTATACAAAAAGTCATAACTATTTGTATAGGTGTCTGTTAATAAACAGATATGTCTATACAAATAGTCACAACTATTTGTATAGGTATCTTTTAATAAACAGACATGTCTATTACATAAACAGTTGTATCTATTGGAGATAGACATATGTGTCTATCTAGTAAAGGTGCCATGACTTTTCATTCTTTATAAATATGGATGAGCTTTTTCTATCCAGATATACTACTTCTACTTCTTCTTCTTTTCTTCTAATCTCTCTAAATTCAGTTCATATCAAAAGTTCTTAAGAAATCTTTGAGTTCTTTGTCAGATTTCAGGCTTTGTTGTATCCTGGAGGTATATTGCCATAACCCTGCAGCAATCTAGTGGAGGCAATTAATACCTTAAAGATAGTG
Source organism: Hevea brasiliensis (assembly GCF_030052815.1). Classification (NCBI taxonomy): domain Eukaryota; kingdom Viridiplantae; phylum Streptophyta; class Magnoliopsida; order Malpighiales; family Euphorbiaceae; genus Hevea; species Hevea brasiliensis. Next base: position 16,033,214 of record NC_079500.1, on the reverse strand, counting down.
ATTCATCACGCCTCAAAGCCTATTCTACACCCACTGCTTCAACAATACTAGAGTTATCTCCAATGCTGTGAAGTCTCAAATTCGAATATAAGTGGAAGCCATTTATAGCATAATACTAATACTACTTTGCTTTGGCTTGGCTTGTCTTAGTTTCTTTACCTTCCTTGCAGAATTTTCATACTCATCTGAAATATGTCAAGGAATCAGCAATCACCATACAATTTTCAAACTCTATTTTTAACTAGGTATCCGCTGGCTCTAATGATCATAAATAAGAAAAAAGAAACAGAATTTGAAAGGAAAATTATTCCAAAATCAAGGGCCTTTTAAGTGTACAAGAAAGTAAAGTAAACGTTGAATTTGGTAACCAAAAAATAGCAAAACTGAAATTGGGTTTGTCCACTCCTTTTTATTATACATGTATTGATTGCAGGACCATTTGTTTCATGAAATATCCAGTCATCTTTGGAGTGGTCCTTGGTTGATGTTGCTAGGATGAGGCTTTTCTCTAGAATTTTTGATACTACATAATGGCTGTTGATAGTGGGCATTGATGTGCTTAGTTTTGATGCTAGTTTATGCCAGGGACCTTATTTATTTGTTTATGCTGATTGGGTTTTCTTTATGCTTTGGTTTTGAGCTATTGTTGCAACGTTATTTTCATTTTTGTAGCTGAACTCTATTTGATCTTGGCTGTATTTCCTTTTGTAAGGTTTGTGCACTTAGCATGCTAAGTTTTAGGTTTGAGTGTATGGGGTTTTTCGATTGACCAGGGTGTAATTGAACTTGTCTATGCTAAGTTTTCCTAATTTATATTAATAAATTGTTGCTAAAAATAGGAGTTGTTATGTGTTAAATTAAGTTTGGCTTAAAGTTCAATTACACCCCTATACTTATTGAAAAAGTTTAATTTAGTTCTTTTTAATTTTTTTTCATAAGTTTAATCCAGAAATTTCAATTTAAGCTCAATTTAACCTAAAAATTAATAAAATGAAAAAATTGAGCTTCTTAATATTTAGGTTTAAATAAAGAAATCAAGAAATTTGACTCCAAAATTAAGAAATTGAATTTCTTGATTTTTAATTCAAATCAAGAAATCAACAAATTTAGCCCAACAATTTTGATTTTTGGGTTAAATTGAATTAAAAATGAAAATTTTAAGTTATTTTAGATAAAAAAAATTAAAAATGGGCTAAACTGAACTTCTCCGATGAAATCTGAGGTTAAATTGAATATTTTGCCAATTAAGTTTTGTGTCAAATACAAAGATCAAATTAATTTTTATCCATTTTAAATTAAACAAAGTAAATGCAACATATACAACCTAAAACATTAAGAACAAAACAATATTTAGCATTTGATTAACCATGATTACTTATTAAAGATTGTTTTACCCTCAAAAACTTTTCCGAAACATCAAAATTTCTACATTTTTCTTTTTTACTTCACCTAAAAGGAATAAGAATTTCCATATCCAATAGTTGGTGAATATGAGCACCTTTCATTAGTGAATTAGTTTTTATTGTCAAGAGTCACCACAAGAGGGTGGGTCAGCAGAGAGAGAGGTTCCTAATAATTAGAGGCACACGGTGGAGGAGGAAATTGCTTCTATGGTGGTGGAGATGTATGATTGATAGTGTAATTAATGTAGAAGATACAAGAGAAGAGTAAAGAAAACTAATAACTAAGAATGTAGAAGTAATAACCTTTTGACACCATATGTGATTTAATTGGTTTCATTTGAAACTTGAAAGATCTCACGATAAGCGATGATTTTAATGGCATCATTGTTACCTTTTGACACCATTTAAGTGTGCCTTTCCAGCGTCTATAAATTTCTAGCAAAGAATTACAACAAACTATAAAAGTCTATCCGTTCATACGAGCAGCGAATCCCTAAGGTAGACCGGCAGGCGTGTTGAAGCGGTATAAATCTTCAATCCTCCTTGGCGGCCTCAACGGCTCCACCACGTCCTCCTTCTTCTCCTCCTCCTTCCTCGCCATTGGCCTCTCTTTCTTCAGCTTCTCTTTGGGAGTTAGGAGATCAAAAAGGAAAGCTAATATAGTTGCAGTCGTTGATGCGGATGAGAAAATTACTTGCATTATTTCTTTGAACTGAAACCCAAAAAAAAAAAAAGAAAAATCTATAGTGTACGAGTCCCTTAATATGTTACATGAACTTCAATAGGCATCTGTAATTGAATACTCACCCAGGAGGATCTAGAAAGAGGAAGACCTTGACCAGAAAATAAATCATAATTATTGAAGTATTTATTCATAGAGAGACCCATAAAGAGAAATGCCTAGAATGAACTTTGACTGAACCTATCAATTCGCGATAATAGAGATGTGAGAACAAGAGCGTTAAACAACGGTGCCTTGTTGACTAAGAAACTGAAATAAAGAAGAATCCAGATATTCCATGGCATTTATGCATTGGAGAATTCTAATGTCACAAGAGAACTGAGTTTTAATCATTTTTGCAAATGTGATGTAAATTTGTGATAACTCATATCGATGTTTCAAAAAATATATCCAAATAAACCGAGAATAATGATCAATAAATATCACAAAATAATGAAAATCATTTATTGAAGAAATAGGAGAAGGACCCCAAATGTCAGAATGAATTAAACCAAAAGAATTATGCAGTAGTATTATTATGAGAAAAAGATAATGCCGGTTGTTTTGCAAGCTGACAATTTAAACAATTAAATGACTCAAACTTAGTAGATCCTAATAATCCACAAGAAATTAAAGGTTGAATTTTACTGGCAGAAGCATGACCAAGATGAAGATGCCATTAGTGAATGGAGGAATTAGGGATTGTAGCTGCAGACACAAATCTCTAAGGAAGATGTAAAGATGCAAGCTTAAATAATCAACCCACTTTGCGACCCTCCCCAAGATTCTATCCCGTTTGTGCATCCTGTACCTGGACACCATGGGGAAAAAAAAATAACATTTAGTCCTTTTTCACACAACTAACCAACAGAAATAAGATTAAGTGCCAAATTAGGGATATAATAGGTGTCAGGGAGATGAAGATTTGAGGTAGACACATGACCAGTATGTGTGATGGTCATTTTAGTACCATTGCAGTATGGATTGGTGGTAAGGAAGATACAGGTTTTGCAGAAGACAAGAATTTAATACTAGTAGTCATATGATTACAATATGCATAGTCAAAAAGCCAATAAGAATTACCCGGAGTGGCAGACATGGCAGCAGGAGAATTAGAAGAGATAACCTGTTTGAATAGTGCCTCAAGATCACTCATGGTGATGGCAATAGAACCCTCAGTAGCAGCAACAGTAGTGATAGAGGAAGATCCAGGCTTTGAGACATTCTTGAATTTAGAATGCCCTCCTTTTGGTCTTGGAGGGCATGTGGGACAATGTTCAAGAATATGACCGTAACCATGATAATATCTGCATTCTATAGTAGGACAATATGCAAAAGTATGACCAATTTGATTACAATACTTACAGAGTTAATTGCTAGATTTCTGATGTGAGGATCGAGTAGTTGCAAGAGCAGTTTCAAATTGAGGAGTTTTATCCAAACTGAGACGAGTCTCTTCAAAAATAATCTCTTGAATAGCAGTATCCAATGATGGGAGTGGATTTCGATGTAGCAGGAACGCTCGAACGGCCTCATATTCTAATCGAAGAGCCATTAGAACTTGAATGAGATGAAGATGATCTTCACTGATTTTGGCCTAAGATATTTGATTCCAAATGGATTGGACCTGGGCAAGAAAATCATTCACAAATTGACCTGCTTCTTGTTTCAGATTACGAAGAGTAGTCCCTGGCGATAATAGTGGGCAAGTCCGATTGATGCGATATCGATTAACCAAAAATCCCAGATTTCTTTTGCAGAGTCATGATTAGCAAATTGGATGTGGATGGACGAGACAGAGGTATTACGAAACTAGGTGATGATCTGATGATTTTTACTATCCCAATCCTCAAGACGGTCAGTAAATTTTGCATCAGTTTCATCGTTCTCTCTTGTAGGCGTAGTGATATCTCCGGTAACAATACGTCAAAGCTTGCAAGCTATCAAAAAACTTTTCATTCCTTAAACCCAAAGATTATAGTTGGAACCAGTCAGAACTGTTGCAATAGGTTTTGAAATATCATATTTCTCCATTGATAACAAGATAAGGAGAAAAAAAAAAGTATAATAAGAGGAATGAAAGAATGAACCAGAACAGGTTGTAGAGAGAGAAGAGAAATTCTAGAAACTAGAAATAAAAGTTTTATGGCTCTGATACCATGTTAGAAGAAAGAATATAAGTAATGAAAGAAATGATTGTGTATTTGTCTGTGTCTTATTTACAGAGATATTACATCTATTTATACATGAGAATATGAGCTAATTTAGACAAGAATAATAATTGTTGTAATTATGCTACACAAATCTCCTATAATCATGCTAATTGCTATAATTATGCTATACAAATCTCCTATAATCATGCTAATTGCTATAATTATGCTAACATTGCCTATGCTATTACATGCTGCTTTAACTAATTGAAATCTTGTTGATAGTCAAAGTTTGGTAAGCCAAATTCATTGTTGCAGCTTCAAATTTTAGGCTCTGATACCATATTAGAAGAGGAGAGAAATTCCAGAAACTAGAAATAAAAGTTTCTGACTCACGATACCATGTTAGAAGAAAGAATACAAGTAATGAAGGAAATGATTGTGTATTTATGCATGTCTTATTTACAGAGATATTACATCTATTTATACATGAGAATATGAGCTAATTTAGACAAGAATAATAATTATTACAAATCTCTTATAATCATGCTAATTACTATAATTATGCTACACAAATCTCCTATAATCATGCTAATTGTTGTAATTATGATAACATTGCCTATGCTAGTACATGCTGCTTTAACTAACTGAAATCTTGTTGATAGTCCAAGTTTGGTAAGCCAAATTCATTGTTGCGACTTCAAATTTTAGGAAACAAAGTAGCTAGGTTTAAACTCTTTAGTTTCACTTTTAACACCGACTATATATTTATACAAAGTAAAAAAATATTATATGAAGGGAACAATTATATATGTAATTCAACATGTAAAGTGAGAAGATAAAGCAAGAATGAAAATCAAGTTGTAGTTGGTAAATTTGATCTCACCAAGGTGCAGCAGGAATGAGCCCTGAACGATCAGTGCGACAATTATTTTGTTTCTCTTGAGATGCATTATTATATGCACCAGCCACGGTCAAAATTTCTGCAAAGGTCCATGCAATTGCAATCGAGATCGTGATCTGGCTGATCGAACAAGCATAGGTCTTTTTGGTTTCCAAATATAGGGAAGGAACTGCATTAATAATATGAATTTCTATATGAAAAATAACCCAAAATATTACATTGTGCATATAAATTTAAAAATTTTGAAAATTCATGTTTTGGATTCAAATATATTTTATTTTTTTCCTTAAGTTTTTTCACTTAATATATCGTAATCTGAATAGAATATCATGAAAAGGTCTAACGATCCAATTTAGTCAGCGACTTATGTTAAATTTTTTCTAGTCTTATAATTAATAAAATTTGTACTTATAAAAAAAATACTTTGACAATTTACCTGAATAATATAATTTGCCTAAACAAATTGTAAAAAGAAAAAAAAAATCTGATTCTTACATATTACAGGATAGATCCAACTACAAGAGAACTTGGAAAATAAGTAATTAATAAACCATGTAACTTACCTGGGTTGAGAAAATCACAATAGCTACTGCTGGGAGTCCAATTTCAATACATTTTGCCAACTACAAGCATCAATCCAATTGAAGAAATATCACATCACGTATAATTTCAAATTAATGGAACAAACTGCAACATTAACATGCAATTGGATGGAATATTATATTCCAGCTAACAAAACATAACTTTAATTTTTATAAAGAAAATTTTATTTTATTAATGAATATCATTGAATGAATGGATAAATTTTAATTTAATAATAAAAAATAAATTAAATTAAAAATAAAATAACTATGGAAGGAACCTACAAATTATGTCTATTTTATAAAAAAACCAATTGAATAAAGCATAGGCCTTGCCTGCGGGAATCCACGGTCATAAAGCCCAAGTCCAATAAGAGTCACAAGAGGAATAGAAGAGAGAATGGTAAGCTTGCTGGCATCATAAGAAATCCAAATTAAAGCTCTTAATAAAAAAAAAAATCCCAAATTCCACTAAAATTTATTTTATATATTGAATAAATTACAAAATATTCCACCTTGCGAAAATCTCCCCTAGACCAGAGAAACCAACGATGATTTGAAGGAAGGACCCAATAATACTTGCTCCTTGTATACGTCTCATTGATCTTTTAAACATCTAATGCACAGGACCACCCACAAAAAATAAAATATATATTAATTAAACCATATGCACTGCTTCTTAATAACCTAATTGACGTTAGATTTTTTTTTTTAATATATTTATTATCAAAGTGGAAAATTTTGAATTCAAGTCTGTTTCCTTTTGATAAGGGATATGTGCACGATTCTTTCTGTTGCAGGGAAAAACAATACTATGTGCCAGAAATTAAATAAAAGTGGACATACATCTCTCGGCCTAAAAATTTAAAGTCAAGTGAGGACTTTAATTAGACAGATATTCTATAGGTTAAAATGTGGGAAATAGGTAACTATAAAAAAAAAAAGATTTTTAGCACCGAATTCAACGATCTAACGTATATTAGTGGCAATCATAATCTTTCACTAATTTAAAGTTAATTTTAAAATTTAATGATAAATTTTAATATATTATTAAACACTTTATCGATAAAAGTATTAACAATGGATTTATGAGATCCATTGTTACGATGAATTATTATTATTATTATTATTATTATTATTATTATTATTATTATTATCTTAAAAAAAACTTCATATATAAATTTTATTAATTTAATATTCATATCAATTCAAGCGAGTTGGATCAAATTTTCAAGTTGGGATGATCAAGTTGACTAAAATGGATAAAACATTATTAATTTAGTATAAATCTAAACAAATTATGCATCATTTCGAATTAAACATACTTAAATTGGATTAAAAAAAATGCCATCTCTATGTACGTGATATAGATAGATAGCATTGACAAAATAGGCAACCAACCTGACGAGGAGTGAGTGTCGCACTAAATTTATTATTAGTTGATATAGCAATGGAGATGGCTGGGATGATGAAAGCTTCGGATATTTGCATCACCACCGGAAGTTGAGAACCCAACAAAATCTGCGAGAACGTGTTTATCGCTGCTGTAAAAACGAACTTTGGATTGCTTCAGCTTTCTCAACCTCATTTGCAATAGAAAAAGATATCAATTTTCAGTAATTCAATGCTTTCCCATCAAAATTACGTGCATGATATTATTGTTTACATTGCCACCACCCATCAACGCCGCAAGCGTTGAGGAATGATCATAGCAGTCAGACGATCACTATGCTAAACTGCAATCCCATGAGATAAAGAGATGGCTCTCCTGCAATCAAATGAACGGTTGAGATCCGTATTATTGTAAGTGAGAGTGAACATGTAGTGAATGATTTCTTAATTAAAAGATATTATTTTTCATAATTTTTCTTTACAAATATTTTTCTTTTTTTCTTTTAGTAAAAATAATGTAAATATTTTTTTAAAATAAAAATAAATAAATATTTTATGTTTGTCAACATTCAAATAAATAATTTTTAATAGTTGATATATTTTTTTTGGTATTACTCATTGATATATTTATATAAAGCAGATATGTATATTTTATTTTCCTTCACCAATTAATTACAATTATTGCCCATATTAATAGATGTCGATAATTACATATTATTATCAACAATTGATAATAAGATGAGATCATATCCACTTAGCAATTAAACTAATACCTAAGATTATGCATCCCTATTTAATAACGTGATTAACAAATCCACCAAATGTGTTTTTTTTTTTCTTTAAAATACAAATTGTTGTTCATAAATACATCAAGTTGAGTATTGGCATTCATTGTGTATAGAAATTAATAATCAGGTGATTAAAAAAAATATACACAGAAAACTTTTTTTATTAAGAATGAGAGAGAAAATTTACTCCAATCTGGATTATCTCCGATAGGAATGTCAACTTCAGTTAGACGGGGCATCGCCTGAGCCTGTCTTTTTCGATATTGCACTGCAAGACCTGCATCTATCTGGCTTCTTGTTCTGGACGGTCGTCGCCGTCCTTGCTGTGGTCGTGTTTGTGGTGGTGGGGGAGGTTTCAATGATTGTTGTTGTTGTGGAGGTGGAGGTGGAGGAGGAGGTGGAGGAGGCGGTGGAGGTGGAGGTGGAGGTGGAGGTGGCGATTCATAAGCGTACGTAGAAGAGCTGGGGATGCCGTAGTTGGATGTAAACCAATTATTTTGGCAATTAGGGCATTGAGAAGGAGAAGAAGAGAAAGAGAAGTAGTAAAGTGTTGGACTATACTGGCAATAAGGGCAGTTTGGGATGCAGGTATCGATGCCTTCCATTTTTGTGTTCTTGATCACTGTATCGTACGGGCGACTTTTAGATGAAGTAGGAGAGGCATGAGGCAGAGACCAAAAGATGAAATGCGGAATTTTGAGGGAGTCAAGCAGAAAAATAAATAAATAAATAATAAAAAATGGAAAAAAAAAATGTAAAGAATATACACGTCTCAGTCTCTATTAGGTGGACTAATAAGAAAAATTAAATTCAAAATTTTATATAGTGATCTAAAAATTATTTAAAAAAAACAGATCTAAAAATTAAATTTAAAAGTTTAAAATTAATTATTACTAAAAGATATTATTAAAAATTATTTCAAAAAATAAGATGTCATTAAAAATAAAATTAATGGTTTTTAATAAATTTAATAAATCAATTAATGAAAGTTTTAAAAAAATTAAGTTAGTTTAATAAATTTTTTTTATATATACTTATTAAATATGGAAATTTATATATGTGGACACACATTTAAGGGAATGTTTGCAACTTTGCATAATATTTTTTCACTTCATTAAATAAAAAAATTCCAACACGGTGGACTTTAAAATAATTAAATATTAATTTTATAAATTAATTAGTAAAAAATTTCTTTATATAAATAGAATTTAAAATAATATTTAAATTGATATATTTAAAGTATAATATAGAGAGTATTTATAAAATTATTCAAATAGACTAATTTTTAAAATATGTGCATTATCAAATATTCTGCAAACTTTCTTCTTCTTCAAAAAAGGCTGCCGATCAAATATTCTGCAAACTTTCTTCTTCTTCTTCTAATAAGGCTGCTGGGGTGGGGAAATGGTCGTTGGCTGCGAGAAAATGAAGTCGAAAACTATTGAACATATTAAACAATAAGTCCACTTTAAACACTTTCTTTGGTCTATTCAAATATATATATTTTATTGTGAAAGGATTGTCTGTCGTACAAAGTTGCATATAATTAAATAGTGTCAATGTTATAATGTTATGAAAAATTGCAACTTTGCTTCACTTACTTTCTTTTTTTTTTAAATTAATTTTCAGTACTTAATTTATGCAGTTTTTATAATTATTTTCCATTATGACATTCATCTTTAATAACTCATTTACTTCTTATATTTTTTCATTTAATTTTTATAATTATTACAATAATATTCATTTGAGAGACTCACTGTATTTAGTAAAATATAATATAATACAATATAATATAATATAATCAATCAATCATGTAATTATAAAATAAAAATACATATAATTGATATAATGTAGATATTTTTATTTCAATATTTACTTTATTCATGATAAAAATGATGACATACAAGGGTGATGATAAAGTGCTAACAGTGATAGCATGATTATAATTATAATTAAAAAATTTCAAAAAATGATGGTAGTGGCTACAATAGAGATAGATAAATGGCAACAGTGATAGGCAGTAATAGTTACCAAATGGGAATAGTGATAGTAGTTATAGCTGAGAGAAGTGCTACTGTGCTTAAGCTTAGTTTGGAGAAGAATCTCACTCAACAGGAAATTTGAAATGGTTTATAAAGGCCTAAGTCTAAGCTCTGAACTATGGATTTGACTCTAATTTGTAAGTTAATTAAGATTATTAAACTCGGGTAATTACAATTTGTATTAGAATCACTCTAAATTAAAAAATTATGTAAAATTAGTTAATAAACCTATAATGAAGGGATAGGCATCAAGAAACAAGATAAAACGGCTGACGCCAATTGTAAGCCACATAACTCAAAGCCAAATCCTACTTGCATAAGCCCAATTGTAAGAATAGGTAGCGACGAGTGAACTCCCAAGCTAGAGAGAAGTTAGCTTAATTTGAAAAAAGGATCCCACATTGATTAGCTAAGAATTTAAAGTGGTTTCTAAGAGCGCTTATGCCTAGCTGCCAAAATTATTTTTCTGAGAAAATAAATCATTTTAGATGTTAATCAAATTTAATTTTAAATTATTTTTAATACTTTTTTATTAGTATATTTAGAAAAATATTTTTTTAATAACAATATCAAACAAACTCTAAATTATATTTAGTTAATATTTTTAAAAATAACGATACAAGTTAAAAAAAAAATACAATAACTAAAATTTTCGAAAATTGAGTATATTGCAATGAAATGCAATTTTTTCTTTGGACTCGGTTTTGTGTGATTTTGGACTTGGGGCCCCAGAATGCTCTGGCCTTTTAGAGCTACTTCCAAAAACGAACTCATCCCCCTCACCCTCTAGTACTTTTTCTGATTCAGCCCACAATCACTTAGCCCTTGTCCCTTTTAGTTCCTCAAAGCAGGTTCATCCTTCATTTCTAATCACAATGGCTACATCAAAATATCACGCCTCCTTAAGCAGAGGCCACGGAATAAACTTGTCGCTGATTTGCTTTGTGTGTCACTAAAATTATCTCGAGGAGGGAAGAAAAAGAAATTTTGCTAAAAAAAGAAGCAAAGTTCTTCGGCCATCTGATAGTGATATTAGCAGGATGAATGCTTCTCATAGAAGATCGTTACGCTTGGATAGTTCTGCCAAACATATCTTGGACCCAAAATAAGAGGCGTGGCAACAATATCTGTGGGAAAGAAATTGGGTTTAATCTTTTCGAAACTTAACGAAGTAATGGCACAGTTTTTCATTAAGTAAATTCAAGAAGATATGAATCTCTTCCAAGGCATCAATCAGTAGTTTGTTTTCTTTCCATTGTAGTCTTGGTTTTGGTTATCTCACAGGTACTACTCTATTTCTAGTTTTGATCTCTTCTGGTAGTTTTCCTTTATTCTAGGGAGTTTTTTGTAGCAGCCTATTCTTTCCTGCTTTCTTTCTCTTTGTTTTTTTAGGTCTGACAAGTTTTGGTTTTGGTTCGCAGTTGTTTATCTCATTCTACCTTTTGTTTATCTCAGTCTCGCTTTCTGCCAGCTTTTTGGCTTTTAATAAAACTTTCGCTTATCAAAACGAAAAAATATTTATACCGTTTTTTGAGATGTTTGGGAGACAAATTTAATAATTACTTTTTTAAGAGTTAAAATTTATAAAAATAATATTTAATCCTTAATTTTTTTACCTACTAACAAAAACATCCTTAATATTAAGATTTTGAACCGACAATTATTATTTCTCACTATCTATCTTTGTCCTTCTCTATTATACACATTTTAATTCTCAATTATATTGCTATTAATAAGTAATTAAACTATATAAAGTGTTCAGTGTATATAAATTATAAAGAGTTAAATATTAAAAGTGTTTTTTAAAAAATTAAACATGTAATACACATACATATATATTTCTATTGTATTATATTTGTATGTATTATATTTGTATTTATTAAAATGTGAAATCAAAATTTTCTTTCAATCAAATTTATATTTGACTAAAATTAATATATTACTCTTAATCTTTTTTAAGAAAATTTGATAATTTATTAAAAAGCATTAAAATGTAAGTATTGTAACACCCCTCACCCGTCTACAGTAAAGCCGAGCAAAAAGTACACATTCGGTGTCGGAGCACCCTATCTTATCCTGTCGTGTCTATTGTTAATTTTTAAACTTTGTAGAAAACATTTGGTAATATATTTTTTTATCACAATTTATTTCTATAGAAATCCGTGCAAAGCCTCCTCTGATTTATTGGCATCTGGTGGGTTTCAATAGTTACTTGTTAAAAACAATTTCATAGCTGTATCATTTTTCCATGTACCATATCATATCATTTCAAGAAAATAAAATTCAATTCATTCATATGAAAATTTATATACAAAAATTACAAGCTTTATTTACAATCTAAAATATAAATTCATTTAATTACAATGTTCAAAATTAATATACATTTCATTATACATAAACCAAAATGCAAAACCTAATTACATATGGACCCTACCAAAATAAACACTGCTAAGGTGACTCTGGACTGTAGCAGATGCCGTCAAAAAGTAGACAGAGCACTACTGTGGCGGCTATTGGTCTCTAGTACCTATGCGATGGAAAATCCAACACGCTAAGCAAATTGCTTAGTAGTGCATAATCTTAAGGTAGAATAACTAAATGATTTAAAATTACAATAATATATGAAATTTCATAATTCTAGGTGAATTATATATTTCAATTGTACTTTGGAAATAATTTAATTATCAGTATCTTATCTGTGCATTTATTTCTTTCTCTGTCTTTAAAGTCATATCAGTGGTCTCTTCATGTAATTATTTAATTTTTAAAGCTTATTACTTATAAGTCATTTCATAACTTTAGCTGCTCCATAAGAGCATATTAATTTACTGGGATCACTTAATATAATCAATTGATTTTTACAGCCTATTACTCATATTTGTGATCTTTTCGATACTTAATTAAATTTAAGAATCATTACTCATATTTGTGCCCAAGTAACCTATAACAGTTTATAAAGATTGGATATACGGGAATATTCTATCCTGTATACAACTGTCATATCAGGCACTAGGCCAGCGAGCAGGCATATAATATCCTGTATACAATTGTCTGTCAGGCACAAGGCCAGTGGGCAGGCATATAATATCCTGTATACAACTGTCTGTCAGGCACAAGGCCAGCGGGCAGGCTGTTAAAGCCAGAAATACAATTAGGCACAGTGGCATCTGTAATGTCATATACTATACATATTCATAGTATTGTTATTTCATATATGATGGAAACATAGGTTTCAAGTGTATTTTCATATGACTTATATGTTTAACAAACCATTTAGGTAATTTACGTTTTATGTATCAACTGATTTCATGTCACATTGTAGTGCAAAGAGGGAAAAGTGGGTCCCACATATCTGTTTCATGTAATTTAGCATGCAGTGACTTATTAGGGATAAGTCAATAATTTATTTCAAGAACTTTTCTTTAGCTTTAGCTTTATCGTCTTGTCTTTACGTATCAAATTATGCAATTTGTGGTTATTATTTGGCTACATTTCCTCAATGGAAGTTGTTCCTCTATATCTTTTCTTTATTTTTCTTTTTGAATCATGTCATTTGGATTTGTATAACTCAAGTTATGGTCAAATAACCATAACTAAGTCAATTCTGAATTCTGATTTCCTTACTAGGCAGTTTGGGTATTGAATTTAACCAATTTATTTGGACAGCTTGTAATAACATTTAGGCTTAGTGTTCTTCATAGGATTTGTTGCCCTATGTCTTATGGTCACTTAGAAATTTTAATTGCAATTTTTCAAGTCTTGTAGAATTATTATAGTCACATTATTGGCTTGAACTCAAATGTCCTATACTAACTTAATTTCCATTTAGGTCAGTAACTTTGATCCTAAATTTAAATTTCATACATTCATAATTTGAGGAAGGTGTCTAAAATAAAATTAAAGCCTTATTTCTTAAGTTTCCAGAATTGTATGGTTCGTTTCAATTGAAGATTTTTAGTGGGAGATTTACTTAAAAGACTATGCTGGAATCAATGGTTACTTATACACATTTCCAGAATTTATGCACTAAATTGACCTAGCCAATTAACCTATTTCTCTTGATTTCTGGGTTTTGGTCAAAATACCAATCTTATAGGTCTATGTTTTATTGAAATTTTGACACTAGTTTCAGGGCATTCGGATTTCTGTGAACCAAGTTATGGCCTTTTTGACAAAACTAGTCAAGTTGCATATGTCCAGAAATTTTGGACTATTTTGGTTCTGGACAGTTTTGGTACGCCAATTTGGGCAAGCAATTTTATTTGGTTAATGGCATTTCTGGGCTCTAGGATCTTCACAAAAGTTGTAGCCCTATGTCTAAGCTTTCTAATGGTATAAATTTTAGGTCATTTGGACCTGTCTAGAGTGAGATATGGCCAAATGAATGAACACTATTTATTTGGTCAAAATTCTAAGTTCACAATTTGGTAATCTGAATTAGGTCAGATTTTAGGTCACTTTTTAGGCAAAATTTTGGCATAGTTCTGCATAAAAAATGGACTATTTTAGGTCTAGTTTTACCTCCAATTGGCCTTATGCCAATTGGGGTCACACAATTTCACTTATGGTTTAAAACATACACTGCCAACAACAAGTACTCAACCTGTAAGGAAATTACTCCCAATATTGATTTCTCCATCTCTCAAACTTCAAATTTGCATTCATGGCACTTCTAATATCATCAATCAATCTCAACACAATTAATTTCCAGCAACATCAATCAAGTCTCAATTGATTAATTCAGAATCCTAATTCAAATTGTCAAAGTCAACAATTCACATTAAATCACATTTCTATCACATTGAACTTCAACCCTCAACCTATAACTTATTCATCAACCTTACAATTCCTTTTTCATACATGAAATTATCAATTGTTCATGCTTTCAAGGTTGCTAAAACTAGACATGATACACAAGTTTCCAATAATTAACTCAAACCCTAATTTACATTATCAACTTCAAATATACACATGACATTGAGGTCTAATACACATGATCACCTTAAACAACATCACCAATCATCATTATAAATAGGAAATTCCTCAAATTATCAAAGAAACTAAGGCTGCCAAAATGACAATTGCACAAGTCTTCAATACTTCTTTCAAAACCCTAATTCAAATTCTCAATCTCAACATACACATGAAATCAAATTGCTAGAATATCTAAATTACCTTAATTAACATCATTACCCATCAATTACATGTAAAAATAAATCAAACTCCTTTAATTTCCATGTCTACCGAATTGAAGACTCCTAAATACTTATCAATTTTCATCAATTTTCTTAGCATATCAACTCATCCTAGGCTTAAAGCAAGAATTAAGGAAGAGAGGTGGGCAAATAAGCACTAACCTTGAATCCAAAATTTTCTAAGCTTGTAAGTCTTTGAAAATTTCCTTTCTTTTTGCTACCTATATGTTTCCCAAGGTGTGAGGATCACTTTTTATAAAGGGAGCTGCAAGAAATATGCCATGAACATGGAAAATGGAAGCTTGCATGAAGAGTTCTCATGGAGGAACTTGGAATTGCAATTCGGCCATGGAAGAACTCTAGAAAGAAGATGAAGTTGAAGTGGTGCTATTTGTCATCTAATGGCTTTTTATACCTCCACTAATATTTGTTTAATTATTATTATATTTTAAGTTTTGATATTTCAAATATTCCCCCCCCCCCTCATTTTTCCTTAATTACATTTCATATATAATTTCATTTTTCATGTGATTTTCAAAATTTAATACTACTCATTTTTAATGGACATTTAGGGCAAAAGTCAACTCTAGGTACCAAATGACCAAAATGCCCCTCTTCAGGTTATAGTCCCACTTTTTCGGTAATACCGATTAAATCCCTAATTCATCGGTTCCTTTAATTTCTGTTGTCGTCTGTACCGATTCATTAAATTTTTTTTTGACATTTTTAATGTCATTTGTATCTCAGTAGACCTTTAATTATGTCCCAAAAATTATTTCTCGAGGTTTCTCGTGGGTCTGGGGTCGTCAACTGTCTACGCAGTGACTTTCCAGTACGGTCACCCATCGCTACGGTTCCAGCTCGTTTAACCTAGTTGCATTTCCTTTCTTTTATTTTCTCTTAATTTTTCTTGTATTTTTTTTACCATGTATTCCATTATTTTATGTCTCCTCATTATCATTTAAGTATAGTTCCAGACATCCTAGCTGTCTGGACAGACATTAGTCATCGGAACAGTAGAACGTACGAACTACCTACGGTGAGGGTGTTACAAGTATATCATAATGCTCTTATAAGAGAAAAATAAATATATAAATATAGATAATTGAAAACTTTTGTTCAAAGATGATTTGGGCAAAGGAGTGTAACAACCCAACTAGTGGGCCATTACTAGCACTAGGTATCGGGTCAATTTAAGGCTACCGAAACTCATAACAAACATAAAAACTTGTTGAACATGAACATAATCCTATATTTCACAATTCAAACATACTCCAAACCATTACACTTGGTTACATATATAAAAATCACTAGAGTGTAAATAGTGCATGCACTCATTCTCAAATAAGGAGTCAGCTTAGATTTAAAGCATTCATAATGACATCATTTGTGTTAAGATAAAACATCTATCAAACTTGAATACCAGTATAATAACTATTCTTTTATATATTACATGTCCACTAATTATACAACATACATAAAAACAATCCATAGCTATTCCTATTGCTCAAGCTCCAAAGGATGCTTCTATTCCTACACTCCTACACCTAGGGCTAGGGAAAAGGGATGAGCTTACACAAACTCAATGAGTAAACTAATAAAAAATATTTAATTATAATATTCATTTCATACATATGCAATGCATCATCTATATGGGTTTCACATCATAAACATTTCACATAAGATAGACTTGTCACTAGTGACTTCCCAAATTCAATGTGCTCGGCTTATACAGAGGTTCTTTAGGACTTCTGCTTAACATATATCCAATGTACTTGGCTCATATAGAGACTCCTCAGGACTTTCATTTATAACATTACATGTGTCATGCACCAAGAGGCATTGAAAGATCTCCTCTTGGATTTTATGGATCCATAACATATATAACATAACATAGTCATAAACATGGGAGGAGTCAATGGGTCATTCATAATCCATCATGCACCAATAACAATTATGCAATTATGCAGCATATTCATGTTCTAGATATACACACCCTAAATAAAAATGAAATGATGCTTGAGGATGATCATAATTTAAATTTAAAGTATTTACATTTATTAAGGTTAGAATTAGTCACCTCTTATAGCCTATCAACCACCTAATACGAACGATACATAACCTCGGATCCTTAGTTTCCTGAATCCCTCAAGTCCGATCCTATAACCATCAAAACCTAATGAGTTATTCAAAGCTCTAAGACTCCATACACATAGCAAACATCTTATTCTAGGCCCTTATGAACCATAAAATCATATTTTTGGAACCTTGGAATCGAA
>NC_079500.1:14830904-14868862 GCF_030052815.1 Hevea brasiliensis | reverse complement strand
CAATTTCAAGAAATCAACCGGCCAGAGTCCGGCCATAAAATAGACCTTTCAACGGGGAGTTTTTGACTCACTCGACCTGTAAACACAATAAATACTCAATTGGGGAGCTCAGCTCACCCTCCACATACTCATATCATCATAAACATAAATGGGAGCTCAGCTCCCTCATCCAATCCATCAAACATGCATAAAGTAATAAGTTTACAGGTCCAAAATAAAAATTTATATTACATACCCAATTCAATAAATATTTCTAACACATGCGGAAATTCTAGGAGTTAATAAAATTATACAAATATTAATAGACAACCTGCGAAGGAGAAAAGCAGGTTAACCATAATAAAATCCTCCTGTGACCTGAAAAATAATGAACAGGAGTGAGCGTTCGACTCAGAGAGTAAAATATCAATTTTAACCATAATCTCTATAACTATCTAAAACTAATGCAACCTGTGGAGTGAAATGCAACATCAACAATATTTTCACATCATAACAGCAAAAAGGTAATTTGGAGAACTCACACACCCAGTAATATCAATCATAATATATTGGAGCTGATTCCCTATACAGCCCTCTTAAATCCAACCTGTGCCAGCGAAGAACTCAAGCCGAACTTTCGCTTAATAAACCAAATTGGGGTCCCAGCGAAGAACTCAAGCCGTGTCTACCCCAAAGGACCGAGTCCCAGCAAAGATCTTAAGCCAGGTCTACCCGTCCTATCCATAGTCCACACCACATCACACGCACGCCAACGCATGCACACTACTCCAAATTACCACAACAACATCTATGGCACTTTAACAGTTGTGAATGCAACATAAATCGTGCCTAGAGTTTAACTACATAAATATATGCATATAAGTGATGCATGGGCATGCTTGAACATATAATAATATCAAAATTATAATTAAAATTAATATTTTACTCACAGACTTGACAGCGGTCACTGTGGCGGTTGGGTAGAAGAAGAAGGCTGTCCCGACTCATTTGACAATTACATTACAATTATTTAATACAATTGACTCAATACAAATCATGAAAAGACCAAATACGTCCTAAGTCGTGCCGAAAATTCGGCAGAGTCTCCCCTATACCTAGGACCTACCCAACCTGCAAAGGGGCTCAAAACACACTTCTATATTCACAACCCATATATCCACAACTCAATCACATCACACAGCCCCTCCTGGGCCCATCAAATCAGTCATCCATCACAATATGTAAAATTTCAATTTAGTCCTTATAATTGATCATTTTTGCAAAAACTGCCCAAATAAGCTCTAAAAATTCTAAAACTTTGCCCCGCGGTCCTTAACAATATTACTAGGCTATTGCAAAAAGAATCATAATTTTTTGAGCTACCACGAATATTTTACAGATTTTTAATCCCATTTAAGCATTAGAAAATTACGAAAAAGTAAAGTTCGGGTTTACCTATGCCGATTCCGACTTCGGGGACGCGCTCGGGACGTCTGACAATGGTGGGGTAGCCAAAACCTCGATCTAATTCGGAGACCTTTTTCGGTAGCCGGTCTGTCTAGCCGAAAATTCACAGACCCGGACAACTGTTGAATTTCTGAGAATTGAAGATACTTACACGAAGCCCACAACACAGGGGTTAGTACATAAATTTTACGGAATTTTCTAAGCTCATTAAATGCTCGGAAAAACACTGCGAAGTTCCGTGGGACCCACCGAAAAACGGTGTCGGAAAATTTCAAAATTTATATTGCCGCGAAGCTCTCGATGAGTGAAGCACTCTAGTACTCTCGGTTTCCTCGTGGGGTTCACGGTTTTGCTAGAAATCTAGCCCAAAAGTCAAAATGGGCTAAAACTTCCCGGGCAAAAATTGGACAACCGGCTCAATGGATTTCAGTGTTCTTGGTGTTTATGGAAAGCTCTCGACGAGTAGATGGATTTAGACACAAGACCCGGTCCGATTGGTGGCTGGATCAACAGGATTTTGGCCTGGAAGACGAAACGGCGCGCTTGCGCGTCTCGTCGCTTCGGGCGCCTTTTGCCGGCGTTCCAGGCGGCGGCCGGCAAGGGGAGGTGGCTGAGGAGGCACGCCGGCGGGCTGGGATGGCAGGGGGGGAGGAAGCACTGCAAGGGGAGGAGGGAGGAGAGAGAAAACGGAAGAGAAAGAGAGGAAGGAGGAAACGCGCGCGGGAGAAAAAGAGAAGAAGAAGAAGGAGTCGGTCCGATTCGACCGGTCAGATCCGGTCCGGTTCGATTCGGCCAGTTCGATTCGAAATACAAAATTTTGAATTTTTACTTTGCCTTGGGACCGAAAACGAAGTCCAAAAATTCCGAAAAAATTCTAGAAAACTCAGAAAAATTCATAGACTCCAAATATATTTTTAGTTTTGCCACGTGGTCTTTTAAATTAATTTTTAAAAATAATCAAAGTTTTATATTTTCGGAAAATCAAACCCGATTTCGAAAATCCGAAAAATTTCAAATAATTTCCTAAAATTTAAATAAAATTTAAAACATCAATATTTGCCCAAAAATAATAAATTTAAAAATTAAGGGTTTTACAACTACGTTGAGCTGTTCAAGTCAATGTCTAACTGAAAAACTAATAATTCAGGGTTAGAGATATTTTATTGTATAAAATTTGAAAGTTAGATAATTTTATATTATATTTTTAAGTTGAGAAATTACGGTGTTACAATTATATAAGTTGAGAAAAAATTATTAAAATTTATCCGATATCTTTAATATATTATATTAGAAAAATCTTAGGCAGCAGGGGAAGGAATTCAGTCAACTAGTAGAATTTTTTTTTTTTTAGAACAAACTAGTAGAAATCTTGATTTTTCCTTTGTTCATTGGAAAAATATGTTAATTTTTTGTTATCATCAGCATAAGGATTTGAATTTAAGAGCACGTCTAGTTTTTCAACGATTATTAATTGTAAAAACTTCCTTATCAGCTAAAAGTGTAAATGACAGTTACGCATGTTAGCATGGTAAACAAGTCTAGAAGTTATGTTAATTGTCTAGTTTTGATATTAAATTCAGAATATTATATTCTTAAAAATAATTTAATTAATATTATTAAATTAAAGATGATTTATAAACAAATTTATAAGATAACCAACCAAATACGTAAGGGTTGGTACGACTAAATATGTATTATCCAACATTGAATCATTGTTAATATATAAACTCAATTATGTTAGAATTATCTTTAAAATTTTGAAATTTAGTTGAAATCACAAAAAAAAAAAATAAATTATAGTAAAATATAAATTAATTTAAAGGGTTAACTTAACATGGGATTTATTTTTATTTTATTAATTAATATTCTGTTTATTTTGAAAAAAAATAATTTATATATAAAAAATATATTTTTTTAAAAGTTATTTTATGAGTTTATTATTTGATTGTAACGCTTATGTGATGTATATATTATTATTTTTATATTTTAATAAAATTATTAAAATTAAAAAAAATAATTTGTTTTTTTATTAAAAATATATTTTTCATTCACTTATTTTTTAAATATTTTAAATATTAAAAAATATGAAAAATATTTGATGTAAAACAAACGAAGCCTAAGATTTTCAATTATACGATCCAAACCGTGGGAATAATTCCACAGTTTTAACGTAGGTAAAAAGCTTTTGACCAAATTAGCTAGGCAGACAACTTGCCAAAGGTTTTGTTAATCCAACATAAGAAGATTAATCGTTGCAAACAATATAGTTAAAAGTCATAATCATTTTTTTCTCATTTATTTTCTTTTTTATTTTTTCTCATATATTTTTTTTTCTTCTTTATATTTTTCTTTCTCATTTATTTTTTTCAACATTATCTTTTTTCTTTCTCATCTATTTTCTTCGTCATCTTTTAATCTTTTTTCTTCATCATCTTCTTCTTTCTCATCTTTTTTATTTAATTTATTTTTCTTTGTCATAAGATAAAAATTTTGTTCAAATATATTTTTATTAGTAAATTATTTGTAATATTAATTTTTAATAATTTTTTTATTATAATATATATATATATAATAATTTTTTTAGTAATTTGTCTTATAAATATCTTTTTATATGTAATTTCTTATTAATATTTTTTATAATAGTTATTATTAGTAATGTATTTTGATAAAATTTTTATATCAATTTTTTAGTTCTATTTTTTCATTAATAATTTATTATTTTGGTAATTTTTTGAAAAACTTGTTTGTTTGAATTTTTTATTTGTTATTTGGAAATATAATTTTTTTAAATTTTTTTAAAAATTAGCAACCTCCTTTGCAAAATTAGTTATAAATAACATCCGCTCTATAAAATGAATATAAAATTATAAAATTGAAAACACAAAATTTTTTATAACTAATTATGTTGTTGTTGCCATTTTGGTTACTAAATCGGTTTCTAGTAGAAATCGATAATTTTTTATCAAAGTTTTTTTTTTAAATTCAATTAATTTAACAATCGATTTTGTTACCTATTATTATTTGCAATCAAGTTCATAGCAACCGACAAAATCAATTACTAAATTAGTTACTAAATCAATAAGCAATTTATTTTTAATGAACTAGCAACCAATTCATTCGATTGTTAATTTATTTTTTTTAGTGTAATGATAACTAATTCAGATTTCAATTATTTTTATTATGTTAATCTAACAGTAAAAATAAAAATATTATTCTTTCTTTATTAAGTTTAGCTTTATTGAAAAGTACTCTGATTATTTAAGAATCAAGAACATATTAATGTGAGTAATTACAGTTTTAAAATTATTTAAGAAATAAATTTAATTTTGGTATATATAAACTAACTTGAAATGTCTGATTTTTTTTTAAAACTAATGTTAGAAAACCTCTATAATTAATATTTAAATTTTTATTAAATAATTTATATATAAAGTAAAATAAAAAGGAATACAACAATTTATACTATTGCAATGATTACTTAGATTAGCATTACGCGGTTTCCTCTTATTTTAAATTATTACAAGTTATAGTCATCAATCATAGCATAATGACAATGTATTCTTAAATAAATTAAGTGTTGTCTGTCATAAGTATAAAACATTTAAAAATATATATTATTTAACATTTAAAAATATATATTATTTATTTATTTATCAAATATTCATGTCTGCACTCTACATGAAATTTTAAAATGTGTACATGATTTTATTTAAAATAATTAATTATAATAAATTTTATTATAATTAATAATTAAAATTTATTATCATTATATATAATAATTATGTAAAATAATTTTACGATAAAAACAATATTTAAGAGGAGCTACGCCATCTAATTAATTAACCAACAAAGTTAACTAACTCTACAAGAAAATAGAAAGAACCTTCCCATCTCTTTTTCTTTGTAGTCCTCAACACCCCCTTCTTCTCTCTCTCTAAACCCTAACTTGAGTTGACCCTGCCGCTTTACAGTCTTGTCTATAACTTCTCCGGTTGCTCTCTCTCTCTCTCTCTCTCTCTCTCAACCTGCCATCTTGATGGATTCCTTGAGGACTTGTTTCAGAAGCACCAAGGCAGATCGCCAACCTAACACTACAGGTATAGTTCCATAAAGGTTCTTGAATTATACTTTTATTTAGGGGATCATGACAAACTGAATTATATCTCCATCCCAGCCTTTGTTTTTCTATTTTAAGTCTTTAATAAAATTTTCCGGTGTCGGCTTATATATATATATATATATGTTCTGATTCTAGCGTTTTTGTTTCCTTTCACTTTGAGGCGTGTTATAGTTCGGTCCAAAGTTGGATCTAGCTCACGAGAAGGATTTGGGCTGAGGCAATATTGCTATGATGAACTAGCAGAAGCAACCGATAAGTTTTCCAACAGAAAACTGCTCGGCGAAGGCGGTTTTAGTCTAGTCTATGAGGGAACACTAGATGGGGTAAAAGTTGCTGTTAAGAAACTTAAAATTCGTCCGGATGAACGGCCGCAGTCGGAAGAAGAATCGGAGGAGGAGATTAAGGTTATTAGCAGAGTAAGTCACAAAAATCTCGTTAAGCTGCTTGGATACTGCATTGAAGGAGACGATATATTGCTTATTTTGGAGTATGTTCCAAAAAAATCCTTGAAACATCATTTACACGGTGAGTCCTTTCTGTGCCCTGAGACATACAAATAATAAATATGATATTACTCACAAGAAATGACAACACAGGAGAGACCACTTTGGAGTGGACAAAAAGAATGAAAATCGCCATGGGAACAGCTAAAGGGTTAGAATATTTACATGAAAATTGTGAGTAGGCTTTTTTTTTTTTTCTTGTTTTTGTGTTATTAATTTATTCATAGCTAAAAGTATTTATTGTTTCCATATAGGCACACCCAAAATCATTCATCGTGATGTTAAGGCCGATAATATACTTATTGACGATAAGTATGAGCCAAAGGTAGAGTTACGTGCCAGGATGTTTTTAGGAGATATTAATTTCATATTTGGATATCAATTTATTTTATTATATTTGATTGTCTTTCATATTAAATTATATCCCTCAATTGCGAAAAAAAAAGCCACAATAAATTGTTAAATCAGCTTGGATTATTTTTGTTCAGATAGCAGATTTTGGACTTGCCCTTCTTTTTCCGGAAACTGGTAGCCTCACTCACATCACTAGATCAAACAAGGGAACTCAAGTGTAAGATGCCTTTTTTTTTTTGGTTTTCTTTTTTTTAGGTTAATTAGCAGAATAAGTTTAAACTTTTATATTTATTGCTTATTTTATCCAAAATTTATAATTTTGGACAATTTAATCATAATTTTCAAAATTGAAAAAAAATTATCCACAACCAATAATTTAATTTAAAGATTTTCACTTTTGTTACATGGAATGCCAAGTGGTATGACAAGTCACAATTTTTCATTTTTTTATTTGATTTATCTCTCTTTTTCATGCACACACAAAGTAAAAATTCTAGAGTAGTAAAATTATATGCGGCAATATTTCTATTTTCTTGTGCGAATGACGTTTCTATGAAACTTAAATTCAAGAAATATAAATCTAGCAAACACCTAGAATGACAGCAATGTAGGTGAAATATAAAAAGGTGAACATAAAAAATAAACAATTAACACAGCAATATGTTACAAGCACATATATAGTTCCAGCAAAAGGAACCTGATATTGAAGCGAAAAATGTCTAATTATTGGGAGTAATTGATGCACCTAATTAACTGATGTTTATAATGGACTGATTTCAGGATTTATGAATAATCAGTTCCTGGTGTGCAGACTAGCACCTTTGAATTGAGCTTCTCCCAATTCATGATACTATGGTTTGACAATATGAATTAAACATTCATACATCTATCATAAACCACCTAATCCATATCGTAGCCATTCTTTCACCACTTTGACTTATTTGACAAGAAACCAAATGCCTAATCAACCTAAAGATTGCTCCTCCTCCTCCTCCACCCCCTCCCCTTCACCCTTAGCAGCAATCAAAACCTTCCCTTCAATTCCCATCAGGCTTCCCAAAATAGATCCACATATCAAAACCTCCCTATCTATACCGTGAAAATCTTCCTCCACATTAGGACACATCATCTCTTTGGAATGTTTTATCCAAATTTGGTAAAGTCCTTGATATCTTTATTCTTAACAAATTCGATAGAAGGGGAAGGAGATTTGGCTTCATTCGTGCTCAATCTTAGTCCATCTTAAGGAACTTTCTAAATGATTTAAATAGCTTGTTGATAGTAACATACAAGCTATGAGCTTTTCAATCAAGGCACAATCATAGACAAGGGACACATTCCCAATCCTAAGATTAGGTTCTTCATGCCAATCACAACAAGCGAATAGTACAACCCCAAACTAGAGTATACAAAGTATAAGAAGTTAATAGTAATAAGGAGAAATCCCCCTTGGATGTTGGTGCGCCTTCTACTTGTCCTATACATGGTGACAATGCAAAAAAATACCCTTGACATATGCTAAGGCCAACCGCGTTTAAGGGATCAAGAGACAAACTATCACGTAGGCAGAAATGATCAGAGTACAAATGAAAATAGAGAATGGCTCTCAGGATCAGTAGTGGACTCGCTTTTAAGCACTCATGCCATCACTAACCTTCAGGAGCATCTCATGGCAGATGGTATTCTTTCAATTAGGGTACTTCCAATAGGAGGCAACCTAGTGCTGCTAACTTTTGATTCAAAAGAGGTCATGGAACCTTTCTTTGATGACTGTTCCTGGCTAAATCAGTGTGTTGCAGATATTCATCCTTGGCAGCAAGTTTGTACGCCAACAAGAAGACTAATTTGGTTTAGATTGCTACCATTGAATGTTTGGATCTCAGATTTTTTGGAATGGATTGGAAATAAGTTTGGTGATTTTATCTCTGTCGCTAGTGGTATGCAAGTCAAATTAAGGTTGGATTTTGCAAGAATTCTTATTAATACCAATTCCAAATTTCCTATTAACAAGGTCTTGGTTATGGATGTCAACAAAGTTCGTCATAATATCATTGTTACTGAAGAGCCATGTACTGAGCTCTTCCATGGCTCTTCCATTCCATGTGCAAAAACTTTCTTCGAAGTTGTTGATGATGTGGATACAGTTCAATCCACTCCTGACCAGTCAGCTGATGGAAATGCCAACTATGCAAGCTCTGGTCATTTAACTCTTGAAGACAAACCCTTTGATAACAATTTTGCTGAGCCTTATCGAGCCTCAGGAGATGACAATAAGCAAGGTAGGTGTCAGTCCTTTGGCTCCTTGGCAGACTCTCCTTTGTAGTTACAAGATGACGCCCACACTACTAATGTCCTGGTTAATAATAATTCTCATCTAGGTGTAGCATCTAATGACTTCACTTGGGTTATCGAGACACGATTGGGAACCCAATTTGTCCAGGTTACAGTGGATCCTTTTTTTGAACTTCAATTGCTAGATAGGCAAGAATTACTACATTCCTCACTTTCTCTTGACCTAGATGTCCTTGAAGGAAGAGCACGAGTTGAACCTGTGAATGAGAATGGATCTATCAATAAGCTTTAGTTAGTTTCCTTTAAGCCCACTTCATGGGCTTGTGCAGGTGATTTCATGCAACAAGAAATAGGAAGCCCAACTATCCTCAATATGGTGCCCATCAGTAAACTGCCCCCACCTTGCTCAAGCCTAGCAAATGATATCCCTTTGTCACACCTCAAACTCAAAGTAAACAGAGTTCTTAAACGATAGAGAAGAACTAAAGCTATTGCTAACCTATTGGGGTTATACCCTTAGTTATCAAAGGATGGGAAAAAACAACCTTCAAAATGTAGATCCAAGAAGGCCTCTACAATGACTAACAGTGAGATTAGGTGGATGAACTCATTACCGATAAGCTTTGCCAGATCCTTAGCCACTTTCTCCCCATAAAGAAGCGACACTAACGCTCGAGCTAGGCAGGAATCTTGGCCTAACTTTCAAAGCAGATGAATCAATTATCTTGAATCAACTAGCACGACAAATTGTTGAGGATCGAAAGAAGTATGTTGCTACTCTATAACTCCGTTTCTTATCCATTTTTGGTTTATAGTTGCTAGGGTACCTTCTATTTTGTTTGGGTTGTTGCTTCCATTGTGGATTTAAATGTCCCAATGCTGCTTTCCCGATGATTAAGAGTGTTTGGGCCTGCGGTGTTCTGTATTGGGTTTCCTCTGATGCTGTTGGATATTCCAAAGATATTATATTGTATGGAATAGAGATTTAGTTGTTATTGCTCAGTTCTTGATTTTCTCCAGATGGTTTTTGCTTTATGGGGATCTTCATATAAAAATTAGTGTTTGCCTATGTCTCATGCATTGCCTGTTGAGTTCAAATCTTTTAGAATAATTTTCAATCGGTTTTAATAGTTGTTGCTAAGGTGTTAATCTTCCCTCTGTTTTTGATTATTTGAATTCTATTGATTTTAAAGCTTTTGATTTGTTGGGGCTCTAGTAGATTATCGGCATCGCTAATAATCCTAGTAGCCTCTGTGGTGTTAGTTAGTCAATCTTCCATTTGTTTGAGATCACATACCTAGCCAATCTAGTTGCATCTCTTCACTTCTACATATCAGGACTCTTTTGAAGTTGGATCCATTAATTTCAAGGGTGTTATGCTCTCCATTTTTTTCTAACCTTCAAAATTTTGCAATTATGGAGTGCTTCCATAATTTGTTGACTCGGAGTGCTACTGTTTTTCCCTAAGTTGTTGCAAATTGAGTCTAGTTTTGGGGTAGCTGGAGATGGCATGTTGTAAAGTCCTAGCTTATTTCTCTTATTGAATTGTTGAAATTTTCATCCAGTGTGGATTTAATATTGATCAAGTGTTGAGTGCCATGAATCAATCAATAAAAGTGTGTTCGAAGTTATGGATCCGCTTGGGCTCTTTGTCGGAATAGCAGTCATCATAGATTTTTGGAATAGGGTGTGCATCTGCTAGTAAATTTTTTGTTATTAGTTTATCATTTTCTGGTGGATGTTCATATCTTGAAAAGTTGCTTTGCTTCTGCCCATAGTCATTCTTAAAGAGATTGTAGAAGGGGCTCATCTTTTGGAGGGAGTGTAAAGCTTGTTAGTTTTCTTTTGCATGGGGCTCCATCTTGCTGCTGTTATCTTTTTTGGTTCTATCGCTAGTCTTCATCACTTTGGGTCTGCTGATTCAACTTCTTCTTGTGCTTTTTTTTTTTAGTTTGCAGCTGTTATTGGGTTTTGTTCTTTTTTTTTTTTTTTCAAATTTTGCAGCATCCTTTGCTTGGGCCTTCCTCATCTTTCTGTCGTTCACCCCTTTTATTAATAAAATTCTTGTTGCTTATAAAAAAAAAAAAAAAAAAAACAAGTGCTTACGTATTATGCAGTCACATAAATTTACTACTCCAAAATTCTTTCTCTGCGTGTGTGTGCGTGGTGAGAGAGAGAGAGAGAGAGGATGAGAAAGGGGGGGAAGAGAGATGAATCAAATTGAAAAAATTAAAACTTCTAACTTGTCAAGCAACTTTGCATCCCATGTGGTAAAATTCAAAATCCCCAATTAGATTTTGCTAATTGGATAAATTTTTTCCAATATCAAAACTTTTGATAAAATTGTCCAAAATTTATAAATTTGGATAAAATGAGCAACCAACACAAAGGTTTGCATTTATTTAGCCAATAAGCCTTTTATTTGAGTGGTTGAATACATTAATATTACAAGTCCGATTTGGAATACTTATAATAAAATAAGAATAAAAAAAGAACCCCTTTTTGGGCTTCTCCATCAAAGATTTTCAATTTGGTTAGTCAATGCAGTTATGCAGATGTTAACAAAAAAAATTGCAGTTATGTAGAAGTAGAACATTATCCTTCTTAAAATTTATCTAAAAAGTCAAATGTTTATTGTTATGGTGTGGTTCATCTAAAGCTAAAAGTTTGGAGAAAAGCTAAGCTTTAAGGCTCTTACATTATTAATTGTTAAATGTAGTTATGCAGATCCAGAGTATTATCCTCAAAAAGTCTCTGAAAAGTCAGATGTTTATTCCTATGGAGTGGTTCTTTTAGAGCTAATATCTGGGAGAAAAACTATATTAGAAGGCATTGACATTGTTGCTTGGGTACGATACTCATCTATAATAGCTAATATCTTTTGAAATTTATGGATTCTTTCAAATATCTCAAATCAAATACTGCTTTTCTATTGTACTATAAAAATAAAGGGGAAAATGATGGTAGAAAATTAAACCTTGGCGAAAAAATAACTACTTGTATTTATCAATTTCAGGCAAAACCTCAAATGGAATCTGCTTTGTGCAGTGGAGACTATACAAATCTTGTCGATTCCAAATTATTACAAACGAAGTATAATGAAAAAGAAATGAAAACAATGATTTCTTGTGCTGCAGCTTGTATATATAAACCATCAAGCTCTCGTCCAAAAATGAATCAGGTCAAAATTCAGTTGCATTATCAATTGGCATATTTTATTCATTTTCACTATTAATTATCTATTAAAGTATTAAAAAATATATATAAGAGGATAGCTTGATTAGTCTTTCTCTATTTTTCAAAGATGCAAAAAGATGCAAAAAGTGAAGAGATACCATTAGACATAAATCAAATATTAAAAAAATGAGAAGAAAATAGAGATAGTTACATTCACATACAGCTAGCCGTGCAGATAGTTCGAGCTCTTGAAGGATATATGTGTATAGAAGAAATATGGAATGAGAAGAATGACAACATATTCCTGAAAGGTACTACATGTGAATTTCCTTTTCTTATGGAAATTTAATATGTTATACACACGATTGCTATACGAAATTCGTATATTAAATTTACTCTTTTCTTTTGATCAACTTTTTAGTGATCTCCCCCATCAGTGGAACTTCCTTGGCCTTCCCCACGGGAATTGACTCTACTTTGTCAAATGGAGCTCAGGGTCCAGATCCTTCATTCCGGGATCCAACCCCAACCAATGGAAGAGATAACCCTCCAGATGCAAGACTGCCCAATGGTGGTGGACAGGTTCAGTTGATTAGTACCGAGTCAGAGTCTGTTGATGGGAAGTTATCTAGATCTCTTAATGATGGTGAGAATGGTGTAACATCAAGGGATTCAACATTAGTTGCCAGCAGTAATGGTGTGACATCAAGGGTTTCAACATTAGTTGCCGGCAGTAATGAAGCTGAGGCTGAATGGATTGAACAGTATGAACCGGGTGTTTATATAACTCTAGTGGCCTTACGCGATGGAACTAGAGATCTTAAACGAGTGCGCTTCAGCCGGAGAAGATTTAATGAGCAACAAACAGAAACTTGGTGGTGTGAGAATCGTGAAAAGGTGTATGAAAAGTACAATGTTCGTAGATCATAAAAATCATTAGTTTCTGGCCAGGCTGCTCGCAGATCCAAGAGAGCCATGTCATCCTCCTCCCAATCTTAGCAACAATGGGAGGATCACATTTTGCAACTTCGATAACTGGATTTTTAAGGTTAAAGCAAAATGACGCTAAACCAACATCTGTTTTTTGGTTTGATGTTCTCACCCCTCCTTCACTCCATAATTTATTTTCTTTCTTCCATTTAATTTCTTAGATATCTGCCCTTTAGAAATCTGTTTTTATCGTAGTGTACGTACATTAATTGTGAGATAATTCGAGCAAGAAAGGTTTCGTTCTTTGGTTTCCCACCCCCCTCACTTCTCAAATTTCCCACCTTTCCCCACATATATGTTCTCTACAGATCAATTTTCCTTTTCGGTTGAGTGCAACAGGGGATAGACTTTTCTCCCTGGGGCTGGGCAATTCAGATGCGGCCCTTTTCATTGTTTCATTTAGTTGTCCCCAAGCATTTTCCAAGAATCTCTGGTACGCAAAACGTATGAAGCTGGCCTTGGAGTGAAGAGCATTAATTGAAAGTTAACATTCATTTAATTTATTAAAATTCATCAGTTAACTACTCTAATTTACCATTCTCTTTCTTGATTAGATAATCCTAAGCTTAATGGATCGCATAATGTTGAGTCCAACAGATCTTAAAAACTGAAGTCTCTTGTCAGTTTAAAAGTTAATAATGACTTTGAACAAAGGGAATTTACTCATCAAGAATATTATCAGCAGAGAGGATTTACTTATCAAGAACTAAAAATGGCAACTCGAGATTTCTCCGCCCACTACAGTTATGTGTGTGTGTGACATTAGGCAAAGTTAAAAAATAATAATTTTATTTAAAAAAATTAAAATACTTAAAATTTACAAATTTTAAAACATTTAAAAATTTCAATTTAGTTTATCATCTTTATTTTATTAGTGTGTAGAATTTACAAAACCTAACATATGCTACATTTTTCAAAAGATTTCAATTTTTGATTTTTTAATATATATAAATACATATAAAATACGAGTTAATATAACATTAAATAAATAAATATAAAAGCTAAATATTCAAAAACTATTAATCAAAATTTGATACTTATATCTACCATTGTTTAACACTTGACACAATTAAAAATAATATTTTTTAAAAAATCATTTTAATTTATTTTTCTAAATTATAAATTTAATTATTGGTATTAGATAATGCTTAACTTAATAATTTTATATTAAAAAGTATAATTATTTAAATTTGAAAAATAACATAAAATGAAAGGGAAA
Organism: Hevea brasiliensis; assembly: GCF_030052815.1. Classification (NCBI taxonomy): domain Eukaryota; kingdom Viridiplantae; phylum Streptophyta; class Magnoliopsida; order Malpighiales; family Euphorbiaceae; genus Hevea; species Hevea brasiliensis. Next base: position 14,854,761 of record NC_079500.1, on the reverse strand, counting down.
TATTTAATATAAATGTAATTTCTGTTTATTTCAATTATATATATATATATATATTAAAATTTAAGAATTATGTATTTTTAAAAAGAAATTAATAATGTATTTTATAGATAATACATATAAGTATAATTAATATGAATAAAAATCATATTTATTACATATTCCAAAGTTTCAAAAAATTATGTGTAATTTTTTTTTTAATAAATTTAGGGGTCATAGTAACCTTCATCATTCTAGCTCCGTCAGTGCTAAATATCATTACAAATTATAAATGTAAATTAATAAACAAGATAAATAACATAATCTAATATATTTAATATAAAAACTAAAGACTCCAAAATTATTAACAAAAATTTGCAAGTATATTCACTGTTAATTGACAGTTGACATAATTAAAAAAAATATCAATTAATCTAAATGATAAGATAATTTAAATGTAACCATATGTAACTATAAGATTCTATCATTCGGAAATCAAATAACTTTATGTTATATTTGGATTGAAGGATGTGACCCGAGTTGAATTTGAATTTGGACTAAATATATTATTTAGATATTCTAAGTGAAAATAAATTTGAATTTGGTCTAAATTTCATATATTCACAATAAAAAATTAAAAATTTAAAATAAATACTGTTACCTTATTAAATGGGTAAGCTCTTTATAATACTCCCTCAGTTCGCAAATAACTGTCGTTCAAGGTTTTGACACTAAAATTAAGGAAAGTATTTAATAATCTAAATTTATAAGAATATTAAACTAAAATACCCTTTTAAAAAAAAGATAATACTTATTTATTAATCCATTAATTCTTTGTCACACAACATTAGAAAAAGTCATTCATTGAAGCAATGATAGAGTTAGAACAAAAGTTAAAATGTTATCTTGTTTTTCTGAAAACAAACAAAATTTTCTTTCTAAAGCACACTTATTTGTGAACAGAGGTAATATCAAAAATTCTAAAATTTAAATCAAACATTTGAAATTTAAATTTTAAATCTAAATTCTAAAATTCAAATGCATCCTTAGGTAAGTAAGGGTAATAAACCTTATCACGAAAAGAAAATGAACTTGTTATATTATTGAGTTAAGCTTGATGGAATGCCAATTTGTGCATAGAAAACTTTTAGCTAAAAAAATAATTGATTTGTGCATCTACCTAAGTTTTACTTCTTCCGACAAAATTTTGCATGAGTATATACATATATATATAATTTTGTTAAGTCAATGTAGGGGCGGGGGCGTGAGGCGAAATATCATCCATTATAATTATATAAAATACACCAGGTAATGCCCAGGAAAGATGGTGGAGTCACAATGGTCTCACTTAAGTACCACCTCCTTAGACAGCATTTTCTAGACATGTACTTCATACAATCCTAATAGAATCAAACCACTGGTAAGTACCGTCTTCCCATAACACTAACACGGTACTACGGATTTATGCCACGAAGGCATAGATAGACAGGAGTCGCCACCAGGGTAATAACCGAGACATATTTAGTGTTTCTTTCGAGGGTCATGGATGGCAACTTACTTCTTGCAGAGTTTCCACAACCGTCATTGCCATAGCCCAACGTCTAGGTTCGGGATAGTGGGTACATAAGGGGAAGGTGTTAGGCACCCCTTACGCCTGGTCTAACCTTGTTAATTCGAGTGCCAGTCCTCTACTAATGTTTCTAAAAGTCTTGTTTATCATTCCTTTATTAAACTTCATCCTAAAAAATGCAATTCTAATCCTACACACGCAAGTAATTCACAAAATGGTTGTTGTTTACACACAATTTTCATGCACAAGTAATTCCTATCTATGGGGTTGCTAATTATTTAAATGATATTTACTATATGACTAAAATTAATTTATTATTGAGAATTTAATTTACAAACAAATTCAATTTTAAATAACCCTACGTTTCTATTTAACCTAATTAATTAATTTTCACCAAGTTACCCTAAGGATAATTGAACTAAGTTAATTATGTACATGTGTAATTTATTCTAATATCACATAAGGCCCAAACAATCACAACCTAATAAAGATTTCTAACATGCAAATTTATTTTACAATTACCAAGTATTAAATTAAATTTATTTACATGCCAATGTTAGTTTAATTTGCAAACAAGATTAATTTTACTTTACAAAGTATTTATTTAAATTAATTACATGCAAAAGTCAGTTAAATTAAAAACAAAGTTAATTTTAATTTACCAAATAAAAGTTCTATTATTACTACAATTTCATGCCAATGGTTATTCGAGAAGTTTAGAGCTACTTACCTGTTGGTAAATGTAGTTGCCATTGGGACAAGCTACCCTTAAAAAAGGGTATTCTCTTCTAGTATGGCAATGATATCCCTGGCTTACTCCCGTTTAGCTCCATATAAGCTCTACGCAAATGCCCTCTTTAGTACTTACCTTAGGGCTACTTACCAATTTTGTTTGTAATAAAAAATAAAGAAACTAAAGAAAATAAAGAAAATAAAAGAAATAAAGAAAATATTAATAACAATTTACATTGGATTCTAACTCTAGTCTCCTAAAGGGTTAAGATTCCTAATTAGTTACAACTACCTAATGGTCTAAGTCTTATAACATGATCCAAACACTTCATAACACTTCTTGAATTAAAAGAACATAGAAAATATATCAAATATCAATTAAAACCTAAGAAAATACAAGAACATGCATAAATATGCAATTTCCAAATTTCTGACAGATTAACGGTAGCAAGAAATCCGATTTTTTAAAAATAGTTATACATACCTAAAAATCATAAAAAAAATTACAGAAGACAGCCTACATATCAAATAAGATCATAAATTTTATAAATCAAACAAAACCCTAGCCGAATGGTCTACATAAATCGTAACTTTTCTAAGTGACAGAATCATACTACTTTTTTTGTAAAATTCATAACTCATTAACCATAACAGATATGAATGCAAAACCAATTGGAAAAGATTCATAAGATTCTGAAGTTAATTTTAGACACTAGATTTACACAAAAATATTAAGGAACAAGGGAGATATGGGCTCCACAAGTCGGATATCCTGCAAATCAGATTTTACAGGAACCCTAACTTCAAACAGCCATAACTTATAAAATATTAAAGCTTTTTTAGTGATTCTTGAGCCTAAAATTAATGAAATTTCATGTAGAATATGAATATAATTTTTACAAATTTTTTACAGATTCAAAAAATAAAGAAAAATAATAAAAATACGAGAGACAGAAACTAAACATGCGCAGAGTTGTGTATCCCCTCAAATTAAACATGATTACATAATCTTTATGAACATATAAAATAAATTGAAGACAAAGAGCATAGAATTAAAATATTGTGTGGCATAGATCTTGAAAAGAAAACAATAAAAACTGATCTTCCAGAAATCTTGTATGAAAATCTTCTTGAAGAAAAGAAAAAATAAGGAAGAACTCAAAGAGTCTTGAATATCTCTAAATTTCTTATAGCTCTGAATTTTCTCTTCCTCTTTCCTCCCATCTCTCCTTCTTCCCTTCTTTAGTAGGGTATTTATAGGGTTTTGGGAGAGAGGTGTGATAGGGTTTGGAGTCTTAGGGTGATAAAATTTAGATGACTTAAACAACTACGATTGCAGAATTCGAATAAGACTAGGATATGGGTGTGGTGTTTCAACCAATAGGAAGATAGGAAAAAATGGAAGGCACTAAAAGGGAGTGAGGAAGAGGTGTGGTAGGGTTTGGAGTCCTAGTGTGATAAAGTTCAGATTACTTAAATGACTAGAATTGATGAATTTGGATGAGACTGGAATATGGGTGAGGTGTTCCAACCAATAGAAAGAGAGGGAAAGGAGGTGACACCAATAGGGAGTGAGGAAGAGAGTGGGGCCAACGAGGAGAGAGATATTTTATTATTTTAATTTTTAAAAAATAATTAAATGGGTCCCATTTAAAATTCCTAACTAGGCTTTCTTAGGCCCATGGAGCCCAATTAATCTTAATTAGATTCATTTAAAAACTACCCATATTAAATTTAAACAAAATAAATTTTTATTTAAATTTAATTAAATTAATTTCCCCAAAACTTTATTATTATTTTTATTTTTTCAAGATCATGCCACGGAATTAATAATTCAGCTCCATACCTCCAATTACATCTTACAGTCATATAATTTTTCATCATCGGGTTTCCTACGACCTCAATGCACATACTCATCACAAAATAAGGGTCTACAGTTTGCTCCCCACTTTGGCAAAAGTTGAAATCAATGCGAAAGCATTGCTCAAGTTTCGTCAAAGTGAAACTCAAATTTTTAGTAACTATGGAACATTGGCTATGAGGATCAAGTATATCTTGCTCGGTTGACATACTCTATGTTATGAGACTAGCTACGGTCTCATAATAGTAATAACTGTGTCATATGAAAAATGAGTGTATCTTGCTTTGTCGATACACTCTGCGTCATGAGACTAGCTACGGTCTCATAACAGTGATAACTGTGTCATGTGAAAATTGAGTGCATCTTGCTCTGTCGATACACTCTGTGTCATGAGATTAGCTACGGTCTCATGACAATGGCAACTGTGTGATTTGAAATGTTGTGGATTCGTATTTAGGATCACAGTCCTAAACTACCTACGTATCCCCCTCATTATCCTGAGGAAGAATCAGACCCACTCGTAGTTCGACACTTGAAACTGTGGTGATGCATGTTCTTCTACGCCTTACACACCTACAGGTGACATGTTGATGCGTGTTCTTTTACGCCTTACACAACTATGCCATATGCCCTAAACAACGTCTAAGGACTTATCAAAAAATATCTGTTATGAAATGTTGTGGGTTCGTATTTAGGACCGCCGTCCTAAACTACCTATGTATCCCCCTCGCTATCCTGAGGAAGAATCAGACCCCCTCGTAGTTCAACAATTGAAACTGTGGTGATGCATGTTATTCTACGCCTTACACACCCACTGGTAACATGTTGATGCATGTTCTTCTATGCCTTATAAAACTAGGTCATGCGCCCTAAAAACGTCTAAGGACTTACAAAAAAATATCTAATTCATAATTTGAAAAAAAATTAGGATGACTAGGTCTCAAAATTCTCTCTGATTTTTATGCTTCTTGTATGCTACTTCCTATCATGGGCATGCTGATTTTACTAGGGATTCTAAAAAAACTTAGTCTTCTGGGGGACTTTTTTTGCAAAAACTTTCTTATAGCCTCAAAGTTTTTTAGAAGAATTGTTCACCAAAAAAAGACTTCCTTAAGGTCACAATACAATTTCTCTCTGATTTTTCTTTTTCTTCTCTCCCCCCATGGTTTCTGCCTTGACTCATTTCTCTTCCATGAACTCCATTCTCTGTGCCCTAACTTTTGCCTGAAATATCCTTTTGGATTTTCATCTCAGCGGGCTTGCTCTAACTTTTGCCTAAGCAGCCCTTCCGGGTTTTCCACCTAGCAAGCTCCCTTTTTTTTTTTTAGATAATTATCAGGGCATTCATATCAAGTACCTATCTTGTCATACTCAGAAGGCATAGATTAAATCAAAACAATGCAGTTCAATTACTTAATCATTTGATGTATCCCTCAAGACACAAACATTCGCAATCATAATTAAATAAAATCTATTCCTAGTTAATGCAGTAAAAATTCTTTATTTATTCAGGTACACCATTACTCCCTCTTACATTTAGTTTTGCCAAATTTTTAACCTTCCAAAGTTAGAAATAAGCTTTATAACCTGCTGAATGACCTTTTCAGGTTTTTCATCCAGATCTTCTCTCATCTCTTCTTTTCCCTAGACCGTCTTTCGCAAGTTTTTAATCTAGCATTTTTTTTTTACCCTTACTTTTGCCTAGACCGTCTTTTGTAAGTTTACAGCCTAGCGGGCTTATCTTACACAAGGTACCGTTTGAGCTTGTCTAAGTTTGACTGATTCTTGAAATTCATTCTCATTCAGGTCTGATATTCTTACAGCACCTACTGACAAGATCTTTTTTACTATGTATGGACCATCCCAGTTTGGCTTGAACTTTCCTCTTGGATCAAAAGGAATGGGCCGAGCTTGTTTCAAAACTATGTCTCCCTCTTTGATCTTTTTTGGCTTCACCTTCTTATTAAAGGCCCTTGCTATCTTCCTTTGATAAGCCTGCATATGATACAAGGCTCGCATTCTCTTCTCATCAATCAAAGCTAGTTCTTCATATCTTTTCTAGGCCCACTCATTTTCTGGAATCTTAGCTTCTAGTATCACTCTCAAGGATTTGACCTCTAGCTCAATGGGTAGCACTGCTTCAGTCCCATACACTAAAGAGAATGGAGTTGCCCCTGTGGATATTCTTGTAGTAGTGCGATAACCCCAAAGAGCATAAGGGAGTTTCTCAGGCCAATCCTTATAGGTTTCAACCATTTTTCTCAGAATAGTTTTCACATTCTTATTTGCTGCTTCTACTACTCCATTAGTCTGTGGCCTGTATGGTGAGGACTTGTGATGCTTAATCTTGAATTCGGTAATTAATTCTAAGAAATCACCTTTGAACTGATTGCCGTTATCTGATACTATCTCATGGGGTACCCCAAACCTGCAAATCAAGTTCTTTCGCACAAACTTACTTATCTGCTTGGCCCCTACTACTTTATAAGATTCAGCTTCAACTCACTTGGTGAAATAGTCAATTGCCACAATGATAAATCTATGGCCATTAGAAGCTGTGGGAGAAATCTTCCCAATAATATCTATGCCCCATATTGAGAATGGCCACGGTGAAGTCATACTGTAGAGTTCACTGGACGGTAGGTGATTCAAATTCCCATGGATTTGGCACTCATGTCATCTTTTCACAAATTTAGCACAGTCGGTATCCATGGTAGACCAGTAATAGCCCAATCTTAAAATTTTGCCCGCTAATGCCCTTCCGTTCATGTGAGGACCACACACTCCTGCATGTACTTCCTCCATTATCTGCTCAGACTGCTTTTTTGTCACACACAAGAGCAATAGTCCTTCGAAGAACCTTTTATAGAGTTGCCCCCTAGCCAAAGTGAACTGAGTGGCTAATCTAGGAATTGTAGCTCTATCCCTACTATTAGCTGGCTGTGGGTATTCTCTTACCTCTAAATATCTTCTTATGTCCTCATATCATTTCATCTCATCTTCTAGATCTAAATGTGTTATTATTAACCCTTCATAGCATGGGATTCTACTCCTCATTAGGATAACTGGCTAGGTCAGCTTCTGATCACCCTTCTCCCATAAGGATGCCAGCGTGGCTAGAGCATCAGCCATCTGGTTCTGAGCTCTAGGCATGTGCTTCATTGTCACTTCCTCAAAGCTAAATAATAGTTTCTTAGCATACTCCAGGTATAGCCTCAACTTTTCTTCTTTCAATTCCTATTCACCTTTAACATGGGAAACCACTAGCATTGAATCTCCGAACACCTCCACTTTTTTAGCCCCAACAGCTATTAATGCCTCTAGGCCACAAATGCAAGCCTCATATTCTGCAATATTATTAGTGGCTGGGAAACATAGCCTTTTTGACATTGACAATTGTTCTCCATTCGGTGCTTCCAAAACTACCCCTATACCGGCTCCGCTCTTATTCATGGCCCCATCAAAGTACATTTTCCATGGATGGACCTCTACTAGCTTGAGACTCTCATCTGGGAGGGTTGTTTCAACTTCTTCCTCTTCATTAACTGGATTTTCAGAAAGAAATTCGGCCACTACACGCCCTTTGATGGTTTTTCGAGTCTCATACACAATACCAAATTCAGACAGTAGGACCAACCATTTGGCCAATTTTCCAACTAGCGTCGGTACTTCAAATAGGTACTTTAAAGGATCCATCCGGGATACTACGATAACTCGATGGGTCTGAAAGTAGTGCCTTAACTTCTTAGTTGCCCATACTACAGCCAGACATGTTCTTTCTATTAGTGAATAATTCTCCTCATAAGGAAGGAGTTTCTTACTGATGTAATAGATGGCTCTCTCCAGATTCTCTACTTCTTGTGCCAACATTACCCCCAGGGCCATGTTTTCCACTGATAGGTAGAGGATTAGAGGGATGCTAGGGATGGGTGGTGACAAAATTGGTGGATTGCTCAGGTACTGCTTTATCTTTTCAAACGCCTCTTGACATTGCTCATTCCACACCACTGGCTGATTCTTTCTTAGTAGCTTAAAAATTGGTTCACAGGTAGTTGTGAGCCTAGCTATGAACCTACTGATGTACTGTAATTTTCCTAAGAAACCTCTAATCTCTTTTTCTGTTCTCGGGGCTGGCATCTCCTGGATTGCCTTCACCTTATCTGGGTCAACCTCAATCCCTTTCCTACTGATCATATGCCCTAACAGTTTGCCTGAAGTGACCCCAAACACACACTTGCTAGGGTTCAGTCTCAATTTATACTTGATGACCCTCTGAAAAAACTTCTCTAATGCCTCAAAATGTCTCTCCCTAGTTGGGGATTTTACTACCATGTCGTCCACATATACTTCAACTTCTTTGTGCATCATGTCATGAAACAACATAGTAGCCATTCTCTGATAAGTCACACCAGCATTTTTTAGCCCAAAAGGCATAACCTTATAACAATAAGTCCCCCATTCAGTGATAAAAGCTGTCTTTGCTTTATCTATCAAATCCATGAGGATCTGATTATATCCCGAAAAACCATCCATGAAGAGGACATGGCCATGCAAGCAGCACTGTCAACAAGCACATTGATGTGAGGCAATGGGAAATCATCCTTAGGGAGTAGCCTTTTTCAGGTCCCTATAATCTACACACATCCGAACTCGCCCATCCTTCTTGGGGACTAGCACAATGTTGGCTAACCACTCGGGATACTCAATTACTTCAATGAAATCAGCCTCAATGAGCTTTTTCATCTCTTGAGCTATCTTTTCTTCCCATTATGGCCTAAGCCAACGCTTCTTTTGTTTTACTAGCCTCATGTTAGGGTCTGTGGGGATCTTGTGTTGTACTATGTCTCGATCAATTCCCGGTATATCTTTATAAGACCAGGCAAATGCTTCTTGGCACTTTATTAATAAGGCTACAAATTTATCTCTTTCTTTTTGGGTTAAATCTTCAGCTAACTTAATGTTTTTAGGATCATCTGGTGTACCCAAATTAATAGAGATTGATTTTAATGCATTAACAGAAATAGATTCTAAATGATTATGAATGCCATGCGTGTAGCCATTAGGATGAACATCAAACAAGTAAGCAAAAGGACTAGTCATATTATTTATTTTTGCCTCAAAATCGTCATCAAGTACATCATAAATAACAATATCAGTATCACTACTGTGAGCATTACAAAAGACAGACTCAAACTTAGGGGTATAGGTCTAAGTGCTTGGCTTCCATGCAGACCTTAACTTGATGGCACTGACCTCTTGTTCTAATTTCTCAACATGCGGCAGCTCTTGGTCATCAGTCCATGCAATTGCGCCCTCCCTGATAAACTTGGTGGGCAAGTCCCTCTTCATCTTCAGTTGGCTGATAGCCCAGCCCATATCTAGTGATCGGCCCCTTTATTTCTAGAAAAGTCATTAAGCCATTAGCTCGTTTTCCCAGACCCATGCCAGGAAAAAACTTCATCTCTTTCATCATAGTGGCCACCCTAGGGTCCATCCAGTCTCCATAGATCCCAGCAACTTGGAAACCAGACAATAGTGGTACCAAACCATCCACTTGCAGCATAGCTACTTCCCCATCTCTTTCAGCATTGACGGTGATTATACCATCTTGGTGCGGGATCTTGATCTTTTGGTGGAGTGTAGAGGGGACTCCACCTAAGGGATGGAACCAGATTCTACCCAACAGTAAGGAGAATGTCATGGGGATGTCTAGCACAGTGAACTCAACTTCAGTTTCTATAGGCCCCACCCTAACCATAGTCTTGAATACCCCTATCATGTTTCTCTTTGAATCATCATAGGCCCTGATAATCAGATCAGAACCAGTTGGTTTAGACATAGAAATTCCTAATTTTGGTAAAATCTTCAGAGGGCATACATTGATGGCTGACCCATCATCTATCATCACACAAGGCACTTTCCACCCTCCAACCTCGGCGGTCACAAACAGAGCCCTGCTATAGTTTCTCCCCTCAGTTGGGACATCATGATCAGAGAAAGTAATATGACCCCCATCTTCTATAAGCATAACTTTGGCAATCTCTTCTGGAGTTATCTCCGTGGAGACCTTGAGTACACTCAGGGCCTTGGTCGATCTTGATTACGTGTTTTCTGATGCCAATAGCAATTCCCAGACCGTTACGCTAGCTTGAGTCCTTTTCAATTGCCTAAGGAACTGATCATCCTCTTCATCTGTGTCCTCTTCAGCCAACACCTTGGCTTTCCCTCTCATGTTGTCCTTCTCTATGGGTGGATCAGAATAATATCTACCACTCTTGGTCATGTGGCTCACCCTACTCTTTTCCTCTCCGTCAGAGTCAACCCAAACATCTAACAAACCTTCCTCATCACTTGAACTATCCCAAATATCAATTGTCATTACAGATTGAGGTTCATCAAGCTTTTGGATAGGTTGGATAAGGTTAAGAATTTGGTCAGGGTCAATTGAGGTGGTGGAAATCATGTAAAGTTTTGGTGGAGGTGGAACATTATGGTTGGGCATTGGGTTGGTGCGTGTGTTGAGTCGATTTTTTGGGTCAGCTATTTTCTTAGCATCGATCAGGTCCTGAACTTCGTGTTTTAGCCGAAAACATCTATCAGTGTCATGGCCATCAGTTTGATGGAATTGACAGTATAGGTTAGCATTGTAATTGGGTGGCAGTGGGTTTGGTGGCGGTCTAGGTGCTAAGGGTTGGAGGAGGCCCCGAGCTTTGAGTCCCTCGAAGACTTTAGATAGAGGTTGGTTGAATTGAGAGAACTTTCTAGGGGTGTGGGACACGGTTTGAACCTCAATGACTTTGTTTTCCCCAGTAATATTGCTAGCTAACTGGTATCCTCCCCTCTTAGGCTGATAACTCTTCCTTTCATTGTTCAATACTTCCTCCACTAATACCCCAGCATCATATAGCTGTTCAAAGGTAGCCAAGGGATAACAACAAAATTTCTCATAATAACTAGGCTGCAGACTTTTCACTACCAATCGCACTTGATCCTTTTCAGCAGGCCTATTGGTCATCTTCATGGCCTTTTTCCTCCATCTCAATAGATACTCTGAAAAGGTTTCATTTGGTTTTTGCCTAGTGGTCTTTAAGTCTCTCAGGGTAATATCTAAAGCTGTATTATAGGAATATTGTTGCACAAATCTCCTAACTAGGTCCTCCCAATCTTTTCTCACAATAGCTTCTAGCCCATGATACCATGAAGATGCAACCCCTTCTAGTGACATAGAAAAGAACTGAGTGACTTAGTTCGTAGTCAAACCAGTTATTTTTATGACTATCAGATAAGACCTGAGGTGGGTTTTTGGGTCACCAGTACCACTGAATTTAGCCAAATCAGGCATCTTGAATTTTTCAGGTACATTTCCATCCAATTGGATGTCAAAGTCATCTGTATCTAACAGCCCCATTCCAGTAAATTCAGCTTGCTTTTTCACACTGGCCTGAAGTTTTTCCATCATCTCAGTAACAATTCTAATCTCCTCACTTGCTCCCTTTTCTTTCTTTTTGGCCTTGTCTTGGAGATAATCTTCTTCATCCGAAAGGTCATCAAAGGCCTTCTTTTTACCAGTCTCTTCTTCAGGCCTTTTCACCTGAAGTTGGCCATGATTTTTCCTTCAAGCTCAGCCATCTTGGCATTCAAAGCTTCCTCAACCATCTATCTAAACATGACCTTAGTGTCTTCCATTTTAGCTTGTGCAGGTATGACTCTTACTAATCTCTTTCCCTCCCTAACCCAAGTGACCTGGTTAGAAGTCTTCCCGATGTGTTCTAAAGCTATGTTTACTATAAGAGAAAAAAAAATACAAGGTTTTAACATCTTATGCTATGTACATATGCAATGCATGAATGCATGAATATGCACTTTCATTTTTACCTTTGCCTTTACAAAACCAAAACCGAACCATACTAATAGGACCAAAACTGAATCAAAACCAAACTGTATAAACTAAACTAAAATCGGACCAAAGACTAAATAAAAAAACTGAAAAGAATGTCTCCAGAACTGAATCTTCCCCTCCTTATACCTTCAACTCTCACGTGTAGGGTAGGAAAAAAAATTCTATCCTAGGCTACGGTACACTAGACGCACCAACAGGGAGTGTTCCAGGACGACCTTTCCTTTATAAACAAATGATTTGTATCCTTAAAGTTTAACTATAAGTAAGCATCCTCTTGCTTAACATGGGTTTTAAAATGGACTTGGGCCTATACACACATTGGGTTTATGCATAGGCCTAGGTTCATCTCAACTACCACTAGATCTTATGGTTTGAACAGTAAGGATACGAATCCAGCACAACAAAAATCTACGGGGTACCTAGGATTGAAATCTATGGCTCATGGGCTTCATCGGGTAGAAAAAGGGTCACCCATGCGAGAGCTTGTCCATTAAGCACAACGGCCAGAGCTGTGGCACTTTTATATACTCGAAGGTACGGGCATGGAGTGCTAGCATTCACCAATTCGTCATAGCCCTAGTAGAGCTATGGTCTCCTTGGCTAATACTAACAGGGCTAAAAAGGGTAAGAGTGATCCGTGTGATAGTGTAGTGCAATGCAAAAAGTTTAGCAGAGGAATAATATTAGACTAATAGAAATATGTTGGAGTAACTATCCATTTAGTCCCGAGTGGAGTTGCCAAACTGTAGGGGCAGGGGCGGGGGCGTGAGGCGAAATATCATCCATTAGAATTATATAAAATACACCAGATAATGCCCAGGAAAGATGATGGAGTCACAATGGTCTCACTTAAGTACCACCTCATTAGACAACATTTCTTAGACATGCACTTCATACAATCCTAATAGAATCAAACCATTGGTAAGTACCGTCTTCCCATAACACTACCACGGTACTAAGAATTTATGCCACGAAGGCATAGATAGACAGGAGTCGCCACCCGGGTAATAACCGGGACATATTCAGTGTTTCTTTCGAGGGTCATGGATGGCAACTTACTCCTTGCAGAGTTTCTACAACCGTCATTACCATAGCCCAATGTCTAGGTTCGGGATAGTGGGTACGTAAGGGGAAGGTGTTAGGCACCCCTTACGCCTGGTCTAACCTCGTTAATTCGAGTGCCAGTCCTCTACTAATGTTTCTAAAAGTCTTGTTTATCATTCCTTTATTAAACTTCATTCTAAAAAATGCAATTCTAATCCTACACACGCAAGTAATTCACAAAAGGGTTGTTTACACACAATTTTCATGCACAAGTAATTTCTATCTATGGGATTGCTAATTATTTAAATGATATTTACCAGATGACTAAAATTAATTTATTATTGAGAATTTAATTTACAAACAAATTCAATTTCAAATAACCCTACGTTTCTATTTAACCTAATTAATTAATTTTCACCAAGTTACCCTAAGGATAATTGAACTAAGTTAATTATGTACATGTGTAATTTATTCTAATATCACATAAGGCCCAAACAATCACAACCTAATAAAGATTTTTAACATGCAAATTTATTTTACAATTAGCAAGTATTAAATTAAATTTATTTACATGCCAATGTTAGTTTAATTTGCAAACAAGATTAATTTTAATTTACAAAGTATTTATTTAAATTAATTACATGCAAAAGTCAGTTAAATTAAAAACAAAGTTAACTTTAATTTACCAAATAAAAGTTCTATTATTACTACAATTTCATGCCAATGGTTATTCGAGAAGTTTAGAGCTACTTACCTGTTGGTAAATGCAGTTGCCATTGGGGCAAACTACCCTTAAAAAAGGATATTCTCTTCTAGTATGGCAATGATATCCCTGGCTTACTCCCGTTTAGCTCCATATAAGCTCCACGCAAATGCCCTCTTTGGTACTTACCTTAGGGCTACTTACCAATTTTGTTTGTAATAAAAAATAAAGAAACTAAAGAAAATAAAAGAAATAAAGAAAATATTAATAACAATTTACATTGGATTCTAACTCTAGTCTCCTAAAGGGTTAAGATTCCTAATTAGTTACAACTACCTAATGGTCTAAGTCTTCTAACATGATCCAAACACTTCATAACACTTCTTGAATTAAAAGAACACAGAAAAATAGATCAAATATCAATTAAAACCCAAGAAAATATAAGAACATGCATAAATATGCAATTTCCAAATTCTGACAGATTAACGGTAGCAAGAAATCCGATTTTTTAAAAATAGTTATACATACCTAAAAACTATAAAAAAAATTACTGAAGACAGCCTACATATCATACAAGATCATAAAATTTATAAATCAAACAAAACCCTAGCCGAATGGTCTACATAAATCGTAACTTTTCTAAGTGACAGAATCGTACTACTTTTTTGTAAAATTCATAACTCATTAACCACAACAGATATGAATGCAAAACCAATTGGAAAAGATTCATAAGATTCTGAAGTTAATTTTAGACACTAGATTTACACAAAAATATTAAGGAACAAGGGAGATATGGGCTCCACAAATCGGATATCCAGCAAATCAGATTTTACAGGAACCCTAACTTCAAACAGCCATAATTTATAAAATATTAAAGCTTTTTTAGTGATTCTTGAGCCTAAAATTAATGAAATTTCGTGTAGAATATGAATATAATTTTTACAAATTTTTTACAGATTCAAAAAATAAAGAAAAATAATAAAAATACGAGAGACAGAAACTAAACATGTGCAGAGTTATGTATCCCCTCAAATTAAACATAATTACATGATCTATATGAACATATAAAATAAATTGAAGACAAAGAGCATAGAATTAAAATATTGTGTGGCATAAATCTTGAAAAGAAAATAATAAAAACTGACCTTCCAGAAATCTTGTATGAAAATCTTCTTGAAGAAAAGAAAAAAAAAATGAAGAACTCCAAGAGTCTTGAATATCTCTAAATTTCTTATAGCTCTGAATTTTCTCTTCCTCTTTCCTCCCATCTCTCCTTCTTCCCTTCTCTAGTAGGGTATTTATGGGGTTTTGGGAGAAAGGTGTAATAAGGTTTGGAGTCTTAGGGTGATAAAGTTTAGATGACTTAAACAACTAAAATTGCAGAATTCGAATAAGACTAGGATATGGGTGAGGTGTTTCAACCAATAGGAAGACAGAAAAAAATGGAAGGCACCAATAGGGAGTGAGGAAGAGGTGTGGTAGGGTTTGAAGTCCTATTGTGATAAAGTTCAGATAACTTAAATGACTAGGATTGATGAATTTGGATGAGACTGGAATATGGGTGAGGTATTCCAACCAATAGAAAGAGAGGGAAAGGGGGTGATACCAATAGGGAGTGACGAAGAGAGTGGGGCCAATAAGGAGAGAGATATTTTGTTATTTTAATTTTTAGAAAATAATTAAATTTGTCCCATTTAAAATTCCTAACTAGGTTTTCTTAAGCCCATAGAGCCCAATTAAACTTAATTAGATCCATTTAAAAACTACCCATATTAAATTTGAACAAAATAAAATTTTATTTAAATTTAATTAAATTAATTTCCCCAAAACTTTATTATTATTTTTATTTTTTCAAGATCATGCCATTGAATTAATAATTCAGCTTCATGCCTCCAATTACATCTTACAGTCATATAATTTTTCATCATCGGGTTTCCCACGGCCTCAATGCACATACTCATCACAAAATAAGGGTCTACAGTCATTATGAATAAATCCTTATATCTATCCTTTTGAAATCTCAACTCTAGTAACATTTGAAGTAAATTTTACACAGCTACACAGTTTGGACACGGTCAATTAAATATTAATCTAAGAGCTGTATCGTAAATTAATCATGTACTCCACAACAAACGACATCGCCCAGTAATCCCAACCTTCATGCTGTACAGGTAATATATATGAAAATGGCATCGTCGTAATCTCATTAAAGTTACAATGGATAAGTGTATTCAATCAAATTCATGCACAAATTATTTAATTATTTGGTCGATTTATTAAATAATGATAAGCAATTCTGTTTTCATTTATTGTTAGTTATTATGTTAATCTAACGGTAAAAATGAAAATACTGTTCTTTCCTTATTAATTTGAGTTTAGCTTCACTAAAAAGTACTCTGATTATTTAAAAATCATGAGTATATTAATGTGAGTAATTACAGCCTTAAAATTATTTAAGAAATAAATTTAATTCAGGTATATATAAACTAAATTCAAAATATCTGAGTATTTTTTATACTAATCTTAGAAAACCTCTATATTTAAATTTTTATTAAATAATTTATATATGAAGTAGAATAAATATTAATATTAAAATTTGTATTATTGCATTGATTATTTAGGATTAGCATTGCACGGTTTCTTCTTATTTTAAATTATTAAATGTTATAGTCAATCAATAGCAATGTTATATATATATATATAATTTTATTTTTCTCTTATGGTTCCATTTCTTAGTCCTTAGAAGTTGCCTAGATGCTTGATGGATAGGGAAAATATATACTCTTATGTTCTAATTCTAGCGTTTTGTTTCCTTCCACTTTGAGGGGTGTTATAGTTTGGTCTAATGTTGGATCTACCTCACGAGAAGGATTTGGGCTGAAGCAATATAGCTATAATGAACTAGCAGAAGCAACTGATAAGTTTGCCCAACAGCAAACTCCTGGGCGAGGGTGGTTTTGGTCTAGTCTATGAGGCAACACTAGGTGGCAAAATAGTTGCCATTAAGAATCTTAAAATTGGTCGGGATGAACGGTCGCAGTCGAAAGAAGAATCGGAGAAGGAGATTAAGGTTGTTAGCCAAGTGAGTCACAAAAATCTGGTTAAGCTGTTTAGATACTGCATTGAAGGAGACGATATATTGCTTGTTTTAGAGTACGTTCCAAAAAAATCTGAGACATCATTTACATGGTGAGTCCTTTTGTGCTCTGAGACATATACAAATAATAATAATATGATGTTAAGATCGATCTTGCTCACATGAAATGACATCGCAGGAGAGACAACTTTGGAGTGGGAAAATAGAATGAAAATCGCCAAAGGCATAGCTGAAGGGTTGCAATATTTACATGAAAAATGTTAGTAAGCTAGTTTTGTTCTTTTTTTATTATTAATTTATTTGTAGCTAAAAGTATTTATTGTGTCCATATAGGTACACCCAAAATCATTCATCGTGATGTTAAGGCCGATGGTATATTTATTGACGAAAAGTATGAGCCAAAGGTAGAGTATACGTGTCAAGATTTTTCTTAGAAGATATTAATTTCATATTTGGATATAAATTTGCTTATTATATATGATTATTTTTCATATTAAGACGATATTTCATCGAGCTCATAAGTTGGTTAAATTAATTATAAGTCATAATTTAAAGTTGACTTATTTGTTTAAAATATTTTTTGAGCCTAAAAAAAAAAAAGTTGGGGTGAGAAATTTCTCATTTTAATATTTATAAGCTGAGTGCTTATAAATTAGTTTGATCAAATGCTTTACTATATTATTCGCATTTAATTTTATAATCCCACTATGTATCCTTATTTTATTTATTGTTATATTCATATTTAAAACATATATGTTCCTGTAATAATTAAATAAATTGTTTATATTAATTTTAATAAATATTTGTCTATAAAATATTTTTATTTAATTAAAAATTAAATTATATTTTAATATGATTGAAATATATTTTAATAATATTATAATAAAATATTAAATTAATATAATTTATCATTTTAACAATTAATTTAATGCTTTTTAGTCATTTTGATAAATTATATGCCACAATTGTAAGAAAAAAAAAATACCACAATAAATCTGTTAAATCTGCTGAGTTCCTAAGAGCAGAAGAGTCACCAAGTGCAAAAATCCAATAAAAGATGCATACACAAGATCTAATTGTTATTCAACCTAACCCAAGTATCAAACATAACCATCAACCAATTCAACTAGATCCGCTTACAAATCATAAAACGAACCATATGAGACCGCCCAATTCCTAATTAGCCCACATGGGTATGATAATCATTCAATAATCCTCAAAAAAAGTAAATCAAATTACCACAAAATCATCAAATCAGATCATAGAGGCACCAACTTCAAGCCCTCAAAAAAATTAAAGAAAGAAACCAATTCAATTGGGAAAACAGATAAGAATGACCAATTTCCTTCCAGTATATCCCATCAGATAATTAATAAAGACGGAGAAGAAGAATAATCAGACGAAAAACTAATAAATTTTTTTTAAAGGAAAGAAAAAAAGGAAACAAGAAAAAAGTAGGTCAGATCACATCTAAGCACCAAATCTAACCCAAGAATCAACTTCCATGGATCCAAAGTAACACATGGGTTATTTTTAGACAAGAACGAAGAACGAGTGAGGTATAGATATACCTGAGAAAAGTTGGAGCTCTGGGCCCAAACGCTGCCGTCTTGGCCGATGATGGCGGCAGCAGAGAGATGATTGCCTTCGATTTCGCACATAAGATGCTCATCCACATATGTTTGCCACGACATCTTCTTCTGCTTCTTCTTCAAATTCAGAGATTTGATGAAGCTTTTTTAGTTTCTGCGCTGTGCAATGTGAGTATGGATTGTGCTCAGCTGAGAGAACGAGAGAGGTGCGTTCTTATCTGCGAAGCCAGCAGACTGATATTGCGTTAAAACGACGAGACGTGGTCGACAAACGGTGTTCTCTTTAGGGTGCGTTTTGTATGGACGTAACGGAATGGGCCTGAAATTTTATAGTATTAATATTAAAGTAATATTTAAGCAATAATGAAGTTTAACCCACTGATATTAAAATTATTTTCGATAATTTAAAATTTAAAACTTTAGTTTTAATTAAAATTAATTATATAAAAAATAATATTAAGTGAATAAAGAATTATGATTGAAATTTAAAAAATAATAATTTAAATATATTTAATATAAAATTAAATAATTTTTTTTTAATCAAGAGAGATAGACACACACTTAAAATCGTTACAATTTTAATAAATTCATTATTTTTATATAAACTACACACGCACGTTATTCATAATCAATGTAAACTTTTGAAAGACCAATTCCTAAACATGTCAGACCCATTTACGAATCTTAATTAAGGTCATATCAAAACACTCAATTTAATCAATGATTTAAAATCATCTACAAGCCAATTTTATTTATAATATTAAGAGTTTGAATTATAGAGTCGTTATTATTAAAAAAATTTATTGAATATCACTCCCCCTCCTAGTTTGAATGTGAAAATATTATATAGTTAAATAAAAATAAATAAATAAATAAAAATAATTTCAGCCTTTCATGGAGAATATTATTAGGCTAGAGATTTGATTGGCTTGTGGCTTCCAACCGAAAAGATTAATTAAGAGATCTGTCGGCCCCGGATGATTAAAGATTAGAGCCTCACTCACATCACTAGATCAAACAAGGGAACTGAACTGTAAGATGTTTTTTTTTTCTTCTCTCTTTATTTAAGTGGTTGAATACATTAATATTATAGTTTGATTTCGAATACTTAAAATAAAATAAGAATGTTGAAATCTCCATCAAATATTTTCATTTTTCTGGATAAAAGTTTTTAATTTGGTTATTCAATATAGTTTGCAGAAATAGAGCATTATCCTTTTGAAAACGTCTCTAAAATGTCAGATGTTTATTCCTATGGTGTAGTTCATTTAGAACTAATAATTGGGGGGGAAAACTTAGCTTGAAGGTGCTAATATGGTTGCTTGTTCAATGCAGTTATGCAGATCCAGAGCATTATCCTCAAAAGGTTTCTGAAAAGTCAGATGTTTATTCCTATAGTGTAGTTCTTCTAGAGCTAATATCTGAGAAAAAAATTAAGTTTGAAGATACAAATATTGTTGCTTGGGTATCACACTCATCTATAATAGTTAATGTCTTTTAGAAATTTATGGATTCTTTCAAATTTCCCAAACTAAATACTGCTTTTCTGTTATACTATCAAATAAAGGGGAAATGATGGTTAGAAAATTAAATCTTGATCAAAAAATAATAACTACTTGTATTTATTGATTTTCAGGCAAAACCTCATATTCAATATGCTTTGCGCAGTGGAGACTATATAAATCTTATTGATTCCAAATTATTGCAAATGAACTACAACGAAAAGGAAATGAAAGCAATGATTTCTTGTGCTGCGGCTTGCATATATAAACCTTCAAACTCTCGTCCAAAAATGAATCAGGTTAAAATTCGATTGCATAATTATTTGGCATAGACATATTTCATTTATTTTCATTATTAATTATCTATTAGAGTATTCAAAAAATATGTAAGAGGATAGATTGATTGGTCTTTTTCCACCTTTAAAAGATGTAAAACGTGAAGAGATACCATTAGATCAACATTAAAAATTAAAAAATAACAAATAAAAAATAAAAATATTATATTCGTGTATAACCTTTTCACTATTGCTATGCCATGCAGATAGTTCGAGCACTTGAAGGATATATGTGTATAGAGGAAATATGGAACGAGAAGAATGACAACATATTCCTGAAAGGTACTACATGTTAATTTCCATTTCTTAGGGAAATTTAATATACTAAACACACGATTGCCATAAAAAAATTCATATATTAAATTTCCTCTTTTCTTTTGATCAACTTATTAGTGATTTTACTTTACCATAGTCCTATCTTTAATTATATCACTACTCTAATTTACTATTCTGCTCCTTGACCAGATAATCCTAAGTCTAATGGATCTCATAATGTTGAGCCCAATGGATCTCATAAATCGAAACCTCTTATCAGCTCAGAAGCTAGTGGATCTCATAATATTGAGTTCAATGGATCTCAGAAACTGAAGTCTCTGGTCAGTTCAGAAGCTAATAATGGCATTGAACAGAAGGAATTTACTCATCGAGAACCCTTGGTGGCAATTAATGGATCCTCTAATGCCACTAATTTCACTGAGAGGTTTCAAGATTATCGGCAGAGGAAAATTAATTTTCAAGAAGATAATCAGCCGAGAAGATTTACTTATCAAGAACTAACAATGGCAACTGGAGGTTTCTCGGAGGACAACCGTCTTGACGAGGGTCCTTGGGGTCAAGTCTATAAGGGAGACCTAAATGGTGAAAAGGTGAAAGTTAAGAAATTTAATAATCCTAAGAAGCAAGAAGAAGAATACACGAAGATGAAAGCTGTTGCCAGTGGTTTCCGTCACAGAAGTCTTGTTAACCTTATTGGATACTGCGAAGAAGGAGCCAATAGACTGCTTGTTTATGAGTTTGTTCCACTGGGCAAATCCTTGAGAAATTATTTTGATGGTATGCCCCTAACGAACTTGTACTATGGCTTTGCGGGAAACTATGCTTGTGGTGTCATATCCAAAGACCATGTCTATCCCAAAATCTGAAGACAATAGCCCATATTACTAATCCAAAAACAATCTGTAAGCTATTAGGTTTCTAGCTGTAGGTCTATATTATTAATCCAAAATCTGAAGACAAAGCCCATATTCTATTCCTTTTGGGCCTTTGGAATATTTACTTGGACATTTCAGTTTGCGATTTGTCGTCCTAACAATTAAATGTATGCACGAAATACAGGTGAGGACGGTTGCCGGAGACTAATTGAAGCTTTAATACTATTGGCAAGAACATTGGATGATTTGGAAAATAAACTTGCGAAAGGTGAAAATGAACTTGCGAAAGTTAAGTAATTTAGGCATTGGCTACTAATCCTTATCTGTTTCCAGAATTAAGGTGTTTGTATCTGATTCGTGATTTATGTTTTTTCAGAAAATTTTCTGTCGTGGCATATGTCAGTGCATTGGAAGGACAAATTTTTTCTTGATGACGATTTTCAGCTCAGGGTGATAATTACACATATAATAGCACCTTATCGACAATCGTTTGCACATATTTGGCCATTTTATTTTTTATATATATAAGAAGTTTAGAAATTTTATTATCTTTTATATTTATGCAGACGATTTTAACTGCATTTAACTTTACATATAAAAAGTTCAATTAATGGACGGTCAGCTTATTATTTAGTGCATAATTAATTGTAAATATATCCCCATGTAATTGCTGACAATAGCAGATAATTAGCATATGTGTAATTTTCTAAATCTTGTAGTCATATATTTTTATAGGACATTTGAAATAGGAATCATATTAATGGATAAATTTGACGGTGGAGCCATAAAGTTTTTTGTTTTTTAATTAGATTTGATGTTGAATGTGTCACTCATATATTGGAAGATTAAACTATACAAATAAACTGTGTTTTTGTCTTTGATATTAAAACTATTAGATGCACTAAATTTACTTGGGTCATATTTGTTCAGATTGCAGAGTATGGACGTGAAAAGTTTTCTTCAGATTTTTAAGTTACTCGTAACTCCGCTAGGTAAAGATGAAAATTCTATTTTCTATTTTGTTGCCTGAGCTAAATTAAATTGCAGCCATGTGATACACTTTTGGCATATTAGGAAAAATTTTATATATATATATATATATATATATAATAAAGGAAGAAGAGCATCTTACCATGTTTACAACTTGGGGAATATTTGTTGAACTTCTTCTCATATTTTAGCACTTCTTACATTTTCAAATGCAGATGTATGGCTCCTGAATATACTATTACTAATAAGTTCACCAAGAAGACCATTGTTTATTCCTATGGTGTAATGCTTCTGGAGATGATAACTGGGAAAGAAGCTTTTGATGATATAGTTGAATGGGTACGTACTTGTTGCTCAATTAATGTAGTCTATAGATATTGTTGTACATTTATAATGTATAGGAAAAAAATTTTTGAAATTAAAGCTTAATTGCTTTGGGAAATACTAATAAACTATATTCATATTTAGGGTGTGCCTCAACTTGAACGAGCTTTGTCCATTGGAAACCTTGATTTTGTTGACAAGAGATTAAAGGAGTATAACAAAAATGAAATGAATCGAATGATTGCTTGTGCCTTAGCCTGTTTACGTGATAATCCACAAGATCGACCAGAAATGAGACAGGTAATTCCACAAACAGTTTCACATATTTAAATTATGTAGATTGATAGATGTTCAATGCTCTAAATAAATAGAAGCACTGTTGTTCATTCGCTAATTAGTAGTCTGTTGTTTGAGCTAATATTCTAACCAACCTCAATCTGTACAATCTTTTAACACTTATGCTCAAAGCAGATAGTTGAAGTTCTGAAAGGAAATATTGATATGCATGATCTCTTAAAAAGGGAACAACAGCTAACGAAGCAAGTTGAGTTAACTTTCGGGATGGAATCTCTGCCCAAGCCCAAGATTATGGCAAGTTGAGATTGGCCTCAAAAGGTCGTTGTCCAGAAGATGTCTTGGACTTATTGGTATATCTGCATGGAGGTGAGTGTTTTAGGCCTTGATCTATTTCAAGATTTAAGGTGTTTGTATCTGATTTGTGATTTTTGTATTTTCAGATAAATTGTACTCGAAGCATATACCAGTGCATTGGAAGGACAACTTTCTTCTTGATGATGATTTTCAACCAAAGGTTATAATTAAATATATAGTAGCACACCTTGTTGGCAATCTTTTGCACATATTTGGGATTATTATTATTATTATTATTATTATTATTATTATTATACTGAAAGAATTTTCGAAGTTTTATTATCTTTTATATATATGCAGCAAATTTACAATGATAAAAAAGGTAAATTGACTCTTTGTTTTATTAAATTTCTCTTATATATTTACATATTTATTTAAATTGACTTCTCATTTTTATATATTAAATCCTTTTTTTTAAGTAAAAAATAT